>NC_056729.1:1146061873-1146130667 GCF_019279795.1 Protopterus annectens | reverse complement strand
ACACACACAGACTTATGGACCTATATTTTACACATAGTGACATAAATATATTTATAATATAGACACACACACACACACACACGCACACACACACACACACATACTTTGGGGCAGTTCTGAATTTCACAAATCCACTTGCTGCTTGTCTTTTAGACGTGAGCGAGAAATGGCTACCCTAACAAAAAACTCTTGCAGACAAAGTATGAGTATACAAACTCCACAAAGAATGCACCATAGCTAATAACCTAAGTAGAAAACCAAGAGCTGTGAGGCAGAACAGAAAAAGCTTTGAACTCCTAGCATAAGATGAACTCTCTTATTTATTTAGTAAATTGCCTGCCCAGGAATCAGCTGCTCTTCTAAAATAAATAAATAAATAAAACCTTGTACTGAATTTAAGTCAGAGGAGCTTACTTTAACTCATCCATTTCCTTCTTCTTTTTCATTTCTTCTCTTTCTTTCCGCTTCATCTCCTGGATCTGTGCTTTCTTCTCATTCCTTTCTTCTCTATCTCTAGCCTCCTTCTCTGCTGCTAAATCTGGGAATCGTTCAGTTTTTGTCTTTTCCAATCTGTTTACAATTTCATTTGTCTTTTCCACCATTACAGTTTTTACCTATTCAAAAAAGCAACATTTGTTTTTCAAAGTCACACTTAATTTACAAAGAATAGTGCATATTAAATTGAAAGGAATGGAAAATCATACCTTTGTTAACTTCTGCAGCCATCTCTGTGGCTTTATGACAACTATTATCTCTCAATATATAAGTAACTAACATCCCACTGCCTACTCCCACTTCTGTGATAAGTCAGAGATGACCCAATCAATGCATTACAGGCAACAGCAGCTCCTCAAAATACTTTAAAAGGCACAATACCTCAAGTCATGCAAATCTGATTGTTAGCAACTATGCCAAAATGAATGCGTTTTTCTTGTCTCTTTCACCTGCAGCACACATTTACTGCAATCCTGAAGAAACATGTTAAATCAATTCTGAGACCATGAGTAAGCAATCAATCTGAAAGCCTTGTAAATAAAGAAAAGAATGGATCTAGAAAAAAATCTTATAACAAATAATTCTTTCACACAATTCTGCTCAAAGATACTACCATATTAGCACTGTACAAGTAACGAGTCGCCTTAGTAATTAAAGAAATGTGCAAAGTTTTACCATAACCATAGATGTCCTTCTCTTCCTGTTGCAGTATTCTGCATATGGGGTTAATCTCTTCAGTCCCACATACGTACGGCCAGTATTCAAAAGCTTTCAGTCCCTCTGTGGTGCATCAGACATCAGGCAAGCCAGAGGAAACGTGGGCCATAAAGCCCTCAGAAAGATAGCCACATTTGGAGCTAGTCCTTTAAGAGCAATGCTACATCACTGCCATCCAGAAAGGGAGGAATGTAGCAGATGAGAGGGGAAGGTGGGTGGGAAGGAGTACTGCAACATGGAAGAGAAAGACATCTATGGTTATGGTAAGACTTTACACAACTTTTCTGTGTCCTTCTATTCCCATGTTGCAGTATTCTGTATATGAGCAGAGTGCCAAAGCTCACTGAGGTTGGGGTGGTGGTCTAGATGCAGATTCCAGGAATCCATGCAGGATAGCCAGTCAAGCGTGCAGTGTTTGCTGAAAGTGTGGACTGATGTCCAAGTAGCAGCTTCCAGAATTGAAGGGGTATGCAAACCCTTGAAGATGCCACTGCTCTACTGGAATGAGCTTCGACTGCCCCTTACCAGGTCTTGCCATGAAACTGGTAGCAAAAGGTTAGGACTTTTGATATCCAAGTAGAAATAGTCTGCTTGGTAACAGCCTTATCCAGGGATCTGGGGGTGAAAAAGATACAAATAGCTGGTTTGTCAGTCTGATAGGCTTGGGTGCTGTGCAGGTAGAATCTGATCTGTCTATGCACGTCCAAGGAATGCAGCACTCTCACCATCTCCCTGTGGATTAGGGAAAAAAACAGGTAGTTGGATGGCTTGATTAAGGGACCTGTTGTTGGCTACTTTGGGCATGAAGGACAGATTTGTCCTAAAGGTAACCCTGTCTTTGTGGAAAACTAGAAAGGGTGGTGTAGCCCTAAGGGCTTGGCGTTTGGATACTCTCCTGGCTGAAGTTACAGCCAACAGCAGGATGGTTTTCCAGGCACAGGGCTTTAGGGAAGCCTTAACTGCTGGCTCAAAGGGAGGAAGTGTAAGCTTCTCCAACACATAGTTGAGGTCCCAAGGAGGGGGAATGGGTCTCCTAGGAGTCTTAAGATGCAGAAATCCTTTGAGGAAGAGTTTGCAAGGTAGTTGTGAAGCAAGAGTGTGGTCCAGAGGTAAGCAGGCAGAAATAGCAGACAGATAGGCTTTAATGGACGAGAAAGCCAGTCCTGACTGCAGTAGCTCACACAAACAAGACAGCACTAGGGGAGGTTCACTGATAAGCTGGTCCAGCTGTTTTTTTGTGACATCAAATAGTGAATTGTTTCACTTGGAGAGATACAATTTTCTGGCATTAGGTTTCCAGGCCTCCTGCAGGACATAAAGCACATCCTCACTGTAAAGGTGTCTAAATGGAATCAGAATCCTATCAGTCAGTCAGGTGGAACATCTACCACTGTGGATGGATTAGTGATCCCTTCTTTTGTGTGAGCAGGTTCACTCTGGGGGGTAACTTGTGGTGATTGCCCTTGGACAAATGAAGTAGTAAGGGGAACCAGTGCTGTCTGGGCCAGTAGTGAGTCACCAACAAGATTTTTGGGTTGTTCTGCTGTATTTTCAGCAGGATTTTCTGAATGAGGGGGAAGGGGGGAATGTATACAGATATTTCCCCTTCCATGAAATTGAGAAGGCATCTGTTGCCAGTGCCTATGGTTCTGGTGTCCATTGTGCAAAAGTTGCCTGTTGAGGGAGGAAGCAAACAGGTCTAGTTGAGGTATACCCCACTTGTGGACCAAATCCAAGACTACCTCTCTGTGCAGCATCCATTCGTAGTTTGTGCTGGTTCTGCTAAGCAAATCTGCCTGTTTGTTGTGGAGGGAGGGGATGAAGGTCACTCGCAGGGAGAGTCCCTGTGAGGTAGCCAACTCCCAAACCAAGAGAGCTAACCTGCAAAGCAGGTAGGACTTGCCCCCCCCCCTTGTTTGTTGACATACCACAGTATGATGTGTTGTCTCTGTGTATATCAGCAGAGTCCCCTGTAGAAGGAAAGACTGAAATGCCTGTAGGGCACGCAGGATTGCCTTCATTTCTCTGGCATATGACGTGTTCTGTTTTTAGGTGAGCTGGCCAAAAGACTTGCACCTGTCTTAGTCCTACAGTAGATCCCCAACCCAGGTCCGAGGCATCTGTGTGCATGACCTGGGTGGGTTCTGCTTGTTGTAGTGGGAGTCCTGGGTTCCTTTGTAACTGGTCCCACCACCAAAGTATCTCCTTTATTAACCAGGGTAGAAGTGGTACAATGTGCTCCAAGGGCTAGTTGTGTTGTTTCTAGACTAAGTGAGGTACCACTGCAGCTTCCTCATGTGCAGTCTTGCTAAAGGTAGCATGGGTACTGTAGCTGCCATGTAACCCAACAGTTTCAGGTACTGCCTTGCAGTCAACTGTGTCGACTGGAGCCCCCTTTGGGGGGTAAAAGGTACGCATCCATGAGGTCTGTTCTTATTCTGCACCCCAGGAATACAATGTCCTGAGATGCTTGGAGGTGGGATTTTGGCAGATTTATTCTTTAATCCCAGGGACTGCATAAGGGAATCACCAGGTGGAGGTGATCTTGCAGTATTTGCTGGCTGGGGGCCTGGATGAGCATGTCATCCAGGTTGGGGAATATCTGTATCCCCTTTGTCCTAGCGTAGGCTACCACTGGAGCCAAACATTTGGTAAAGACTCAGGGAGCAGTGGAAAGACCAAAAGGCAAGGCAGAAAATTGCCAATGAGAGGAGCCCACCAAGAATCTTAAGTATTTCCTGTGGGAGGGTTTGATAGGGATGTAGAGGTAAGCATCTTGTGTGTCCAGAGAAGCCATGAATCCATGTGGAGTAATCAGGGGAAAAAGGGTAGGCAGGGTTAGCATTTTAATGGTAGATACCTTTAGGAAGAGAATGAGGTAGGAAAGGTCCAGGATGGGTCTCTCCATGGTCTGTCTTTTTTGGGAACCAGGAAGAGCCTTGAATAAAAACATTTTCCTTTTGCAGAGGTGGGAACTGACTGTATAGTGCCCTGATCTAGTAATGTCTGCAGTACTGGTTGTAAGAGGGGCAGTTGCTCTGGGGGGGGGGGGGGGGAGATGTCCTTCCATATGGGAGGAAGAGAGCCAAGTCATGTAGTAGCCATCTTTGAGGACAGACAGGACCCTTTTGCCTTTGGTGATAGGGGTCCACAAAGAGAAACAATGAGAGAGGCGGGAAGACAAGGGCACGGTAGAGGGAGGAGGCTGAAGCAAAGGTGTCAGGTAGTCAGACGTTACCTGCCCTGTCCTGAAAGGGAGACTTCTGGCTAGATGCAGAAGGTGCTCCAGGCATAGGAGTTTGTTTCCAGGTGAGTTTTCGAGGTCTGGCACTGGGGGTAGGCTTGGATTGTTTCCTGATAGACTGTTTTAGAAGGATAGTTCCTGTGGAATTTGGGAATTGGTGAGACCAGGAGATGTCTGAGGTCCTGCATCTCTTTTCCCTTTTGTTGCAGTGATTTAAAGAGATCTGCTACTGTAGATCCAATAAGTGCAGCACTATCCAGGGCTGCACCCATTAGCTTGGCCCTAAAATCATCTTGCAGGGGTTGTAGGCACAGCCAGGAATATCTGCATAAAGCGGATTTTGATGCTGCTGCCCTAGCAGAGGATTCAGCAGCATCATAGCTGCACCTAATGGAGTGCCTGGTGACTTGGGATGTTAGATACAACAGGGAGGACAGAGCTATTTTGGCAGGGGAGTCTAGAATATCTGCCAAATGTTTGGTGGCAGACTGTAGAATAGATAGGTTATACTTAGCCAAGTGGGTCTGGTAGTTAGTGGCTCTGAAGGCCAATGTAGCATAGGTCTAAATCTTTTTCCACAATCTCTCCATGGTCTTGCTGCCTTGTTAGAAGGGAGAAAAAGAAGTTATGTCCTTACCATAACGTTCCATGTGGAGTGTTCATCTCGCCTTGGTTATTACACATGGGTTCGGAGCCGATCCTCGGCTCCGTGCCGGCCGACTGCAAGCTCTGCATCGAGAAGAAGCTCGAGGACATCTAATACCCACAATCCCCCTCTGCCTTTACCTCAGATCTAGTTTGCAAGCAAACCAGACATAAAAGCACGCACACATGCCAAACTATATACATAGATGTACATATATACAAACATACCAAGGGTATGATAGAAACACCACCAATGCAACAGCAGAAGGAGAATACTCCAGACCAGGCACCAAATTGAATGTTCTTCCTAAGGGTGGGAGGGGTGGGAGTGTAATAACCAAGGCGAGATGAACACTCCACATGGAACGTTATGGTAAGGACATAACTTCTTTATGTGAGAGTGTTCAATCTCGCCTTTGTTCTTACACATGGGTAGCGTCCCTAGCTCCATGATCCTGAGGAACTCAAGGGAGAACGTTCTTGAGCACAGTGGAACCAAAGGTTGCCCTATCCCTAGAAACCCTGTCCACTTTGTAATGAGAGATAAATGTATGTGGTTTAGCCCAAGTAGCAGCCGCACAAATAGTGTCTAGTGGTGGCGAGCTGCGTGAGCCAAAGATGTAGAAACTGATCTGGTGGAATGTCCTTTGGGTTTGACTGATAATGTTTGATCAGAGGCCTCATAAACATATGTGATACAGTCAGTTAGCCATTTGGAAAGAGTTTGTTTCGTAACTGCAAGACCCTTTCTGCTGTCAGCAAAAGCTACAAATAGTTGATCAGATTTCCTGTGATCTTTGTTCTATCCAAATAAAATCTGAGTTGTCTATGGACATCCAGTTTGTGCAACATATACTCCAATTTATTAGAGTGGTTCTTAAAGAAGGTGGGTAATTCAATGGACTGATTAATATTACTAGAAGAGCAAACTTTGGGGAGAAAGGATGGATTAGTGCGTAGGGATACTCTGTCAGAATGAAATATTAAATAAGGATGTTTGACAGAAAGGGCCTGAAGCTCAGACACTGCCTAGCAGATGTAATGGCCACTAGAAATAAAGTTTTCCATGACAAAAATTTCAATGTGCAACTTGAGGCTGGTTCAAAGGGTGGCAACATCAATTTAGAGAGTAACAGGTTCAAATTCCACGGTGATGTCGGACTTCTGACTGGTGGTCTGATATGAAAAGAACCTTTAAAAAGGCTTTACAAAGTCTGTGAGCCATAATAGGCGCACCACATTCCTCTACATGATAGTTAGAAATGGCAGCTAACTGTACTCTTAAAGTAGCCGGGGAAGCTCCCTCATGAAATAGTTCAGTCAAGAACTCTAAAATCTTGTTTAACGGAGCTATAACAGGGTCCAAATGATGTGACTCCCAGAAGACAAAACGTTTCCACTTACTGGTGTAAGTCTTTGTAGTGGAAACTTTATGAGAAGCCACTAAAATATCTTGAACCGCCGATGTAAGGGGAACCGACCTGGCTAAAGAAGCGGAGCAGCCAAGCTGCTAGATGGAGAGATTCTAGAGATGGGTGAGGAACTCCTGACGAGTGGGTCAGTAGATCTGGCTCTGGGTCCAGCATCCAAGGTCCCCGAATGCGGTGATGCAATAGAAAAGGGAACCAAATTTGACGAGGCCAGAACGGAGCAATGAGGATAATAGTCCTCTGAAGGTTGTTGGCTTTCTGTAGAAACTTTGCAATCAGGGGAAATGGAGGAAAAGCATATAGGAGACCCGGGGGCCAATCGTGCACCAGCGCGTCCCTGGGGACTTCCCCTGGAGGGGGTAATAGGGCAAAGTAGCGCCTGCATTTGGCGTTCATGGGAGACGCAAACAGATCGCAGGTAGGCTGGCCCCATTTGCGAAAAATCATTCTCGCAACTGACTGTTTGAGGGACCACTCGTGAGGCAACAGTATTGCCCTGCTCAGCCTGTCGGCTATGACGTTGGATGACCCCGGGATGTGCGTTGCGATCAGAAAGCGACGGGTGGACTCCGCCCATTGCCAAATTCTCATGGCCTCTCTGCATAGTTGGTAAGACCTGGTTCCCCCTTGCTTGTTTATGTACCAGACTACGGACATGTTGTCTGTCTGAACTGCAATGGTCCCTGGAGGAAGAAGGGGAGCAAAGTGTTGCAACGCCAAAAACACTGCCCTCAACTCCAGAACATTGATGTGCAGATTGTACTCCAGATTGGTCAATTCGCCTTGGACTGTCTGTCCCTGAAAGATGCCCCCCCACCCTATCAGGGAAGCGTCCGTGGTTATAAATGCCGCTGACGGTGCGGGTAGCACAAATGGTCTTCCGCTGGACAGGTTGCAAGTCTGTAACCACCACGTTAGGTGTGATTTGCATGTTTTCGTTATCAATATTTCATAAGTCAGTGGAAGTTGTTGGAATGACCATTGTGCAAACAGAAGCCATTGTAGCACTCTCATGTGCAGTCTTCCCAATGGTATCGCAACGAGAGAAGCTGCCATGAGACCCAAGACTTTCAGAACAAGTTTTGCCGAGGACTTTCTGGACGACAGCAGAAGAGAAATGTTGTTTTGAAGTGCTACTATCCTTTCTGTAGGAAGTCTTAGAACTAAATGGTGCGTATCTAATTCCGCTCCTATGAATAAGATATGCTGTGATGGCTGTAGTAAAGATTTTTCGAAATTTACTGAAATTCCGAGGTGTGTACAAAGTTGTAGGGTGTAATCCCTGGCCTGTATCAGTTGACGCCTGGTGGTGGCAGACAAGAGCCAGTCGTCCAGATACGGAAACACCTGGAATCCTAGGCGTCTCAGATGAGACGCTACCACTGCCATGCATTTGGTGAAGACCCTGGGGGCTGTGGTCAGACCAAAGGGCAGGGCTCGAAAGTGATAGTGACTGGCTCCCAGCCGGAAGCGCAAATGATCCCTGGACGCCCTGGCCATTTTGATGTGGTAGTATGCGTCCTTCAGATCTATTGAGCACATCCAGTCGTCCTTCTGTAAGAATGGAAGGATCGATTGAAGCGTGACCATTCGGAACTTTTCCTTCTTGACAAAGGTGTTGAGATCGCTTAGGTCCAGAATCGGCCTCCAGTCCCCTGTTTTTTTTGTTACTAAAAAGAACCTTGAGTAAGTTCGAATCCTATTTCGTCCGCTGGGACTGGTTGGATGACTCTTTTTCTAGCAGCTTTGAAATTTCTGTAGCTGCTGGCTCTCGCAGATGGGGTGGTACATCTGGGAGTTTTCTCTTTGGAATGGGGGTGGATAGAAATGGGATTTTGTAACCTCTGGTAACAACGCTTTTTACCCAATTGTCTGAAGAAAGGTTTTGCCAGGCCTGAGGGTATAAAGCTGAGCGACCCCGGACTGCCTCCAGAGCAGGACAGTCGGGCCTCCTCTCAGGAGTGCTGAAAAGGTTTGCCATGGAGGTTATCCCTGTCACCTTGGTTTTGCGGACCCCCTCTGCCGCCAGGGCGGCGTCTTCCACCTCTGCCCCCCTCTGCCTCTAGAGGGGCATCACCCTGTGTGTTAGGAAAGATCCTTGGGGTTTTGAAACCACATTTTCCCACCACGTTGCCCTTTGGGGTACGGTCTGGAAGGGGTGGAAAAACGGACTCCGACAGCAGACAGAGTCTTTCCCTCCTGTTCACACCGGGTAAGGGTCTCCTTCACTTTAGGGCCAAAAAGTGTGGCTCCATCAAATGGGGCGTTAGTAAAGGAAGACTTGAAGGCTTCCAAGCAGAACATAAGCGCATCCAGGATTGCCTACGAAGAGCAATCGCTGAAGCCGCTGCCCTACTCGATCCCTCGGCAGCGTATGATATCAGCCTCATGGACGAGTTTACAATGGATCTAAGGGTGTTGAGATGTGCTGTAACTTTCTCTGAAACAGCAGCATCTGTAGTACCCTGGAGGGTATCTCCCAACTCTTTGACTAGATCCCTCTGCAAGCGTGTAAAATGAGTCAAATAGTTCAGGGAACGCATAGAGAAAGCCGCTGAACTGAAAATGCGCTTCCCATATCTGTCCATGGTCCTAGAATCTCTGTTAGGCGGATGGACAGATGAGGAAGATTCCGACATCTCCTTTTTCGTGGCCGCTGCCACCACCATGGCGTCTACTGGAACTCCTTTGGTGAGGTAAGCCTTGTCCTGTGGTGCCGTAATGTACTTATTAGGCTTCCTAGGGACTGGTTCCACCGTGTCAGGTGTCTCCCGCCCTTGAGCAATCAACTCCATTAACTCATCGAAGGGCGGAGTGACCCAGGAGGAGGAAGGGCGAGCACCAAATGCCTTCAGCAAGACTGACTCATCCTCAGAAGGGGGGAGGGATTGCCAGTCACCTCTCTGTTTTAGAATCTCCAAGATGTCAGAAAAGGAGACATCTTCTGAAGGTGACTTAGGGGACCCTTCTGACTCATCCAAGTCAGTATCGGATGTCAAAGATTCTTGTGGAGAATCTAAGTGTCTCCTCTTACACAATCTTTTCCTAGGGACTTCTTCGTGGGGAACATCCGAAGAAGCCTCCGAGGAAGAGGGCACCCAGGGGTGGCTGAGACACCGGTGCTCGACGCTTGGATGTAGCCGTGGGTGCAGAGGAGGATAACGGTCCTTTATGGGGAGGAGAGGCTGTTCCTGCTGATGTGGTTGTCTGGGTAGACAACACGTTCCTCATGAGGTCGAAGGCCCCCGGGTCCCGAGTCGAGGTATCTCCCGGTTCCGAAGAAATGGGAAGAATCCCCAAAACAGGAACCGAAGGCACCGACCCCGAGGACGGAACCGAGTCGATCCGCGCCGAGGCTCCGAGAGGGAGTGTCGGAACCGAAACATCAGTCCGACTCTCGGTCCCGGAACCAAGGATGGATCTTGGCTCGAGACTCCAGTACCGGATCGGATGGAGTCGAGGTGAACGGTGCCGACCGAGAAAAAGACAGTTCTGGCACCGAGGGCTCCACAATCATCAGTTCAGCTTCTTCCGGCTCCGAAGACTGGACAGGTCTCGGAGGAGGAACAGATGGAGATAGTGGAAGGCCTTCAAGTCTCGACACCAACTGAGAGGAGACCGAGATAAGCTTGGATAAGGCCATATTCTCCATCAATTTCTGCACCACACGGTCCACATCGGTGTCCGAGAGGGGCCTGGAAGAACGAGTCGAAGGGATCGAAGATGGAGCCGACCTCAACAGAGTCGGTGGAGGGAGCTCCGTCACCGGTTCCAAGACTCGAGGCTCGGAAACTGCCAACAGTTGAACACTCGGCCCCGAAGTCTGTGGAGCCGGTGATCTAACTTTACCCGAAGAGCTCGGAGCCGATGACTTGGGCTCCGACGTCTTCGATTCCTTCGAGGATTTGGATGCCTGGTCTGAAGCATCCAGAGCCTCCTGGAAAGAAGGTTTCAATAAACCTCTGTCCATCAGTTTCCTGCGCCTATCTGTCATGACCCTCCCACTAAAAGAGTGACAAATTGAACAGTCCTCTTGTAAGTGGAGAGGGCCAAGGCAGTAGACACAGGAACTGTGGTTGTCAGTGACTGACATTTTTTGGCCACACTGGCAACGTTTAAATCCAGATTTCATTTTCTCAGACATTTTGTAGTAAGAGAAAAAAGTCAAGTCCAGTAACAGTCAAGTCCAGAGAAAAAAGGGTCAAATCCGGTAAATATGTCAGTCCGGTTGTCTAATCCAAGTAGGGGTGGTAGGCCCCGAAAAACTCTATACCAGTTAAAAGAAGTTAAACTAAGTTAACGGTACCGAGAATTTTTCTCTACACACACACCATACACTAAATACACTAACAAGTAATTCTTGACAAGTTTTCCTAAAATTTAACAAAAAGAAAGTTAAATCTTATCTGAAGATGCTCGAGCTAGCTCCCAGCGATGCGAATGCAGCAGCGGCAAACTAGATCTGAGGTAAAGGCAGAGGGGGATTGTGGGTATTAGATGTCCTCGAGCTTCTTCTCGATGCAGAGCTTGCAGTCGGCCGGCACGGAGCCGAGGATCGGCTCCGAACCCATGTGTAAGAACAAAGGCGAGATTGAACACTCTCACATTAATAGTTGCGGGTAATAATTTGGTGGCTTTGTCAGTGGTCACAGAGACGGTGGCTGGGTCAGCTGGGGGGGCACTTTACCAGGTGCTTCGCAGTGTCAGGTACTTTGTACAGCCTATCCGGACTGCATGAAGCAGGAGGCGGAGAGTCAGGATTAGTAGATGAAGAAGAGGAGGCATCTTGGAAGGCTGGGAGGAACAGCAGATGGGCTGGGTGTTTCCATTTGAATGAGGGCGTAATACCTCTTCTGTATCTCAGACATTTCTGAGGAATCCCATTTGAAGTGTTCCTTCATCCTGCTAATGGTCTCACTGAACGTTAAATCTTCCACCGGGGAATCAATGTCCAAGGACTCTTCCACAGGGGATCCATATCCCAAAGGAGATGAAAGTTGTGAATTGTAGCAGAGAGAGATTCTTTAGAGGATCGGAACCACGAGAGACCAAGGCAAATATAATAAACCACAAAGGCTATAGTAACACAGCAGCAAAGTTTAATTCACTCTAGCGCCTCAGCTAATGCCTTCAAGGAGCACATACAAACTAAAAAACACATGATCTTACATATTAGCCAATACAGAAGATCATTTGTTTTTTTTTTATTTGTATACACTCGTTGAAGGCATTAGCCGAGGTGCTACAGTGAATTAAACTTTGCTGCTGTGTTCCTGTAGTCTGTGGTTTATTATATTCGCCTTGTTCTCTTGTGGCTCCTGTGTTTATTGGTGCCGTTTATGGCTACAGATCCATCTATTACTATCCCCAGGATATTTTGTGATGATTCTGGGGAATTATTACAACATTCCATGGACCAATATGTTTCGCATGGCCAACTTGGAGAAAGTAGAGTCACACAAGGTGAAGCTGCATTTAGCTTTTGGGACAGACAAATTGAAGAAAGAAACTGACAATCTATTTGTTACGGTGGGTGCTACTGCTTCTAACGACCCATCTAGTTAATTAACAGAACTGAGTAAACATTTTGAGCAGCTGCTTTTTAGAGAGACTAATATACACTAATATTCGTAGTCTCGATAGATATCTTGAATTAGATATCACCCCACGAGGATTGCATGCATTTTAAGGGCCCAAGTACTCTGTTTGATGGTAAGGATGAGATGTATCGGGCTTTTAGAGCTAGGTTGTTAGCTGTTGCACATAAATGTTCATTAGAATGGGTCAGAATTTTGACTGAATGAGATATAATCCAACAGCACTGTATCAAAGAAGTTCAATCAACATGTTCTGAATTAATGCCCAGGTTAACTTCGCCGCATTTTGATGTGTTGCTGAGTGACATCAATAGTAAATTAAAAACCTATCAACAGGATTTAACTGAAAAGAAGAAAAATAAAATCAGGAGAGATCTTCGGTACTACAAGAACAACAGGGCTTTTCTGTGGAAAGCCAATGCATATGTGCAGGGTTCTCGTAACACCGGAAATACTAAAAAATCATGTGTCTCATTTGCTTCATCAGGAGGAGGTTTCTCCAGAACAGATGGAGAAAATGAATGGGGGAATATCGGTTCTATATCAGGAGATCAAAACCTTAGGTAGTCGAATACCTAAAGGTCGCTCTCTAAATGTCAATGAGTTAAAATCGTGAACAGCTGTTTCCACACAGGGAAACAAGTCGTTTGGCTGTTATGCGGATTTTGCCCCTTTTCACAATGTAGAGTGATCTCGGAGTTGGTATATTTAGTTAGGGGGGTGTGGGGGGCACAGCCTCCCACTTGAACTTTGGCCAATGGCATTGTTGCCCTGTGTGGAAATAGCCATTCGTGATTTTTACTCTTCGACATTTAGTGATCGATCTTTAGGTATTCGATAACCTAAGGGTTCGATCACATAATACAGACCCAGGAATATCCACCATTACCAGAAGCTCAAAACCCGTTACCACATGAAAATCATTTTCGGAAAGCAACGGAACGAGTGGAAGAGATTTCCTGTAAGAAAAGAAATCAGTTTGGACAGGGCTACGGCCCTGCTGATGGACGAATGAGACCACAAAATAAAAAAAGGTAGATGGCAATGACTCTGAAAAGTGTAATTTAGTTATTAATATTTCAGGGTGTGATTTGAGTGACACACTTATGTTTGTCTTGAATTTGGGACTCAAATTCATATCCTATGTTTGTACAAGGTTAAACGTGAGTTCTTTTGACTTGTATGAAAGTTGCATCTTGTGAAACATTTTTCTGTAAATAATGAGGACAATTTGAATTTGTTAGATAATAGCTCAGGAGAGCTTTTCCTCTTGTTCTGATATTGAAGAATTGCATGACATTCAACCTAATGCATATTGTCCTTTAGATACCTCAAAAGTTATTTACAAAAGCACTTTTTTGCCTTCATTTAATAGTGAGGTTATTCAACAATTCTCTGCGGCCATTAATTTTTCTATTGAAAGTTTTGTTAAGAGCTTTTTGCAGAAACATGACTAAATACAATCTTACAAGAGAACAATGGCAATCACTGAAATGCTTAAGTCAGAATGCCGACTTGGTGGTCAAGCCTTCTGACAAAGGCATTAAGACTGTGATAATGAACTATAAACAGTACAAGGAAATGTGTTATGGTTTGTTAAATGACTATAGTTTACGAATGGTGTGATATAAATATGTATAAAAAGGTAATAGATTATGAAATGTTGCTACAAAAAGATTACAGGTTATGCTATTTTAATAAGAATGACATTGATAAACGCTCTGACAGGTAGTGAAGTGGCATTATTTTGTCTACTAAAAACTCAAAGACCTGTGGGCTTTAAAGGATAGACTTATTGTTGCAGCATGCAAATATTTTCTTCACAATACTGGTATATTTTTGCACCAATACTTACTTCCCTTTGTTAAAAATACAGTATCATAAAGGATACCCAAGATTTTATTAATAAAATCTCAGATTTGGAGTGGGAATCTGACATGTAATGGGTTGCACTGGACATATAAAATTTATATATGAATATACGTCATTATGATGGCTTACAGTCTTTACAATATTTTTTGGGGACCATCCAACATCTGCCTTCATAATTGAATGTTAAGTTTTGCTTGGAAAATAACTTTTTTCCTTCAATGGAGAGCTGTTCCATCAATGCCAAGAGATAGCCATGGGGGCAGCCTTTGCCCCTATATATCCAAACTTAACTACGAGTTTATTTGAAATTGAAAATGTTTCCTCAAGATTTTTTTTTGCTAAGTACGTTAAGTATTTTCGTTTTATTGATTATCTTATTTTTATATGTAGGGGGGTATTGAGATGGTTCAAAATTCTGTTGATTGTTTACATAATAGTTTTTGTTTTAAATTTGATGGATTACAAGTAGAAAAGGAAGTTAATTTTTTGGATTTATGTCTGAAAGGTAATTCTGGTGGGACTATTATAACATCTATATAGAGAAAGAATGAAGCAAGTAATGAATTCTTATATGGCACTAATTGCCACCCCCCCCCTCCCATTTATTGGCTTCTCTGCCACATGGAGAATTTCTTTGTTTGAATAAGCTTTGTAGTGAAGACGGTATGTTTGATGTTGAGATTCAACAAACTTATGAGATGTTTATTCATAGGGGATATGATTATAAATAGCTGATGAGGCTTCAAATAGAATTTTATGTCACAGGTACAGTGTACTTATAATAGACAGTATGTAAACACATTAGGATGTGAAAATGAAGCTGTCCCTTCCTTTTTAACAGTAACTGGAAAAATTGTGATTATAGTAATAGCAAAAAGGGATATTTATTTTGTTACTATTTATAATACACTTAGTAATAAAATTAAAGAGATCTTGGAATATTTTTGGCCAATGTTATTTAAGGATGAAATTTTGGCAAAAAATATTCAACAAAAATTGTTAGTTTCATATAAGAAGGGATATACTGTGTGTGATTTAGTGGTATATAGTAAATTTAAGCTGCCTAATTACAGAATTGTTAGTCTTCCTTTTGTTAGGAAGGGTACAGTTGCTTGTGGCAACTGTTTGATGTGTCCATTTATGGTTAATTCTTTTGCTAACATCAATAGTTTTAAATTTTGTCCTAATCAAGGCTTCTCATGTAATAGTATTGGTATGGTTTATATTCTTGGATGTCCTTGTCAAACGTTTTATATAGGTGAACCAAAAAGAATGTTCAAATTAAGAATTCAGGAACATGTGAGAGATACAAAAAACAATAGTAAAGATAGCTATATAGCTCAGCACTTTAAGGACTATCATGATAGTAATTATAGGGTTTTAAAACGTATTTTGGAACATGTTGTTGCAAATTTGGGTGAAATGACATTGCTCAAGGACAAACTGATGTACAAAGAAGCTTTGTTTATACTGAAATATAGTACTTTAACCCCTGGGGGTTTGAACACTGATTTTAATTGGAAATAATTAGTGTTGAATATTTTTATTGATGGGTGTGTTAGCTAACACATAAGATCATGCGTTTTTAGTTTGTATGTAATCCTTGAAGGCATTAGCCGAGGCGCGAGAGTGAATTAAACTTTGCTGTTGTGTTCCTGTAGCCTTTGTGGTTTATTAGATTCTTCAGAAGAGTCTGAAAGGACCTCCTCTCATCCCTAAGAGGTTGGTCTGTATGCATAGGCCTAGGACTTAGCAGGGGAGGGGGTGGAGGTGGAGTAGGCCTCAATGCCATAAAATCTCTGAAGAGGCTCTGACTGAAGGACTGCCAGTCATGCATGCTTTCAGAAGAGGGAGCAATATGTTTTCTCTTCTCCCTTTTTAAATGAGTGGTGGTCTGTTTCCTAGAAACAGAGGACTGTAAAGAAGCAGAGGTCTCTGACAACCACCCATGAAGTGCTGCCCCCCCCCCCCGGCATCAGCTAGCGACATTAGTAAAGCCTTGGCGGATATGGTCTTGTCCGTGGAGGATGGGGTGGCATTCTTAGAGATACCTGCGACCTCCGCAGAAGTACATCCAGGAACCCGGTCCTGAAACCAGGCCTATGTTGGCCACATGTTGCGAGTTGGGCAGATGAGGCTCAACAGAAGTCGAAGGCCATAAGGTTCTGGCCTTCTTCTTAGATGGTTCTGGAGAACGTTGGAAGGACCTTCCATCCTCAGCATAAGAAGTTTCAGGCACTGGTTCTCAAGATACAAATTTAATGCATGTAACCGGCTACGCAGGGTTTTCGGCACGAATGTCTGTCAATAGGGTAGGCCTTATAGTCGTGCACTCTTCCTAAACAGAACAAACACTTACTGTGGACGTCCTTATGAGGAATCTGGTGTCCACACTGACACTTTCCCATTCTGGATGACATTAACAAGCAATGTTACAATAAGAAAGGACTGAAAAAAGGTTCCCTAATAGTGTGCTTATCTCAAACAGTTGCGACATCAGTGGAACAGGAACACCTGGTGTACGAATGGCAGCTGAAAAGCTCTGAGGGCTGATGAGTGCCGACATCACTTTTATGGCACATGTTTCCTCCGCCTTGTCTGATATCTGACGCACCACAGAGGGACTGAAACCTTTTGAATACTGGCCATACGTACACGAGACTGAAAGGATAAACTCCATATCCAGAATACTGCAACATGGGAATAGAAGGACATCACATTGTTACTCATAGGTTCATAGGTTGATACTACGCTATCTGCCCTAGGGCATTTATTAGCCTAGCCAGAGTGTGTTTGGCTTTCGCCACCCTTTTAGATTAGTTGACTGTACCTCTGTATAATAGGTCACAGAAGATAGCCCTTTTAAGGTTAGTTTACTGTGCCTCTGTCTAGTAGGGACACAGAAGAGATCCCAGGGGTAAACCTACGATCTCCCATCCACTCGTGAAAATTTCTCTTGAAGAGGGTCATTGAGGGGCTCTGCCTAACATGGATTGGGATTTTGTTCCAGAGTGAGGGGAGCCTCTGGGATATGAATCTGTCCCTCCAGCATGTCCTATTTATTTCTGTGCTGAGGTGTAAGTCCCTGGAGCGTGTAGCTCTAAGGGATTTGGATTTCCTGAGGTGGAGCATGTCCATTAATTCTGGTTTGGACATGGCTTTATACGTCAGGCACAGATCGCCTCTGAGTAGGCGGTAAGCAACTGAGTAGAGCTGGAGTTTCTTTAGCCTAACTGCGTAGGGCATCTGTTTGAGTCCCTTGATCCTCTTGGTGAGGTACTTTTGGGGTCTTTCCAGTTGCTGCAGGTATCGGGTAAGGTACATCCCAAATGGGGCATTGTATTCAATTATAGGCCTGATGAGTGTTGGGTAGAGGGGCATAATGACCTCTCGATCTAGATGTGAACCCTTTCGTGATAAGGTGGGCTATATAGAAGGTATTTCTAACACTTTGGCAACGTGATTGTCAAAGAAGAGATTGCTATGTACTTGGGTCCCCAAATCCCTAATTACTTCTTCTGTACTTAATGGATTACCATCTATGTGGTAATTTGTGGGCACTTTGTTTTTCCCAAAGGGGATGACTATGCACTTTTTGGCATTTAGCTTTAGGCCACGGCTCTGGCACCAGTTATCCATCTCTGTGATACCCTTTTGGAGGATGCTTATGTCAGTCTACGAGTCTATTATGGCACCCAGTTTGCAGTCATCTGCGAACTTGGTCAGCATTGTCCTCACTTGTTAGCCTGTACCTCAGAGAAATATATACCGAACAAGAGAGGTCCCAGGACTGAGCCTTGTGGGACGCCACTTGTAAACGGTTTAGAGTCTGACATGGCACCTGTAAGTCTGACCATGTGGGTTCTATCTCTGAGCCAGTTTGCAACCCATCTTGTGACATAGGGGTTGATATTTAAGCTGGTGAGCTTATTTATGATGCCCGAGTGGGGTATTGTGTCGAAGGCTTTTGCGAGGTCCAGGTAGGCTGTGTGGACTACCTTCCCTTCATCTATGGCCTTGGTGACTGTTTCAAAGAAGTCGACCAGGTTCAAGATGCAAGATCTGCCCTTAACAAAGCCAAATTGGGTAGGCTCCAGTGTTTGGAGGTTCCCAATGTCTTTGTTAATGAGTTCCATGATGATACGCTCCATAACTTTGCAGACCAGGCTAGTCAGGCTTATAGGGCGATAGTTTCCGGGGTCCGTTGTGGCACCACCTTTGTGGAGTGGGACCACTCTTGCTGTACGCCATTCCTTGGGTACATATCCTGTAGTAAGGCTGAGATTGAACAGTGACTTTATGTGAGGGTTCAGTTCTTCTTGGAGCTCGTGTAAGACGCAGCCCGGGACACCATCCGGTCCCATTGATGCTGTGTTTTTTGCTTTGGAGAGGGCAGCTCTCACCTGTGCATCTGTGATGTCAGGGAGGCTACACTCTGTTGGGATAAACATTTGCTCTTTTGGGGGGGAGACGTTTGCACTGAACCTGTCTGCCAGGATGTTGGCAATGTCTGTGGGTTCAGTGTATTTTTTGTCATTTAGCACTAACTCAGAGCATATCTGGGAGTTGCCACCCAGGTTCCTGACATAACTAAAGAAGGCCTTGTGATTATCTTTAGCGTCTTGTGCAATTTTTCTTTCGAAGCTGGCCTTAGATAATTTTATGAGGGATCATAGTTTCTTGCTAGTACTGATCAGAGATGCCTTCCCTTTTTAGGATTTTGCACTATCATGTAATTAGCTTCCTCCTTCTGTTGTATAGCTTATTTATGGCTGGGGTCCACTAGACAGGTCTCCTGCCTTTGGAGGAGTGAGCCTTGGTTTTATTTGAGATAGCATGATCCATACATTCCTGTAGATGTCCATAGAATGCGTTTGTAAAGGATTCTGCGGTTTGGGCCGTATTTTCCACTGGTCCGGGGGCTTTGAAGGATTCCACCTCGGTTTTGAGAAGTGTGAAGTTTGCTTTTGAGAAGTTCTTCACAGTGGTTTCCTTGGCTGGGGGTGGGGATGGGATATGGATGTCCAGTGAGATTAATTTATGGTCAGATCTTACCGATGAGGGGTATACCTCTGGTATGGAACAGAGTCCCCATGTTGATGATGATCAGGTCCAATACATTTTCCCCTCTTGTAGGAGTGGTGACCAGTTGTTCCACAGCATTAGAGTTTATAAATTCTAGGAACCATTGGGCGAGGGTGTTGGGGCTTGAGTAGTGCTCCCAGTTTATGTTTGGGTAGTTGAAGTCACCCAATATGATGGTGTTTGGAGAGACCTTCATATTCTCCAGTGTTCTCAGGAAAGCTGAGTGGGGTTCCTGAGTTTGGGAGGGTGGTCTGTAGCAGGCTACAAACTGAAAGGCAGTTTTGCCCACTGTTAGTTGCACATGGATGCTTCGTGCAGTGCCACTAACCTGGAGGTGTGGGTATCGTTGATGAATATGGATACCCCCCTCCTTTTCTGGTTCGGTCTGAGTTTTGGGGCCGAAAAGCATGGTATGAGGTATAACCTGGTAGTGCTGGGGTGCTCTCGGGAGCCTTGAACCAGGTTTCTGTTACTGCATAAATATCGATATTCTCCATACTGAGGAGAGCCTTGAGTGCGTGCATCTTGAAGTTTAAACTTCTGGCGCTGAGCAGCATTACCCTTAGTTTCTTTTTCCTTGTGTTGTCTATGGAGGTGGGTTTGTCTTTTGAGCCTTGCCTAAAAAGGCACTATGGGGGTGGCAAGAGCCTTGGCCAATATTCAAAAGCCCAGGGGTGACAGGTGCAAGCCGTCCCTAGCGAAGCAACATGGCTTGTTGAGCATGTCATCCCAGGCTGACAGACACTTGATCCCCTTTGAATGACACCAATACTTTAGCCAATTGTTAAAATTTATCATTTTGTCTTTATACTGTGGCATCATTCTTGGTGAGGGCAAGATGCTACTCAAGGTCAGGGTCATACCGGCCTGGGCAACATGATCAGAGAGCTCCTCTATGTCTCTTTTTATGCAGTCCAGGGAAGTACGTCTCAGGTCATTCACATCGGCATGGACAATGACGGAGTCATATTTGTACTTGCTTTGGAGTGACCTGAGTGCTTGTGTTATGTGGCGAATCCTGGCACCCGACAGGCAGCTTACAGTGACCTTCTCCTTGTTCAGCCTGGTGAGTAGGACGTCAGTGTGTCTGACAATAGAGTCACCTATTGCAAGTGCATTAGGTGTGTTGTTTAGCCTTAAGGGCTGTGACTGTGTGGCACACTGACTTTGTGAACTATGTGATACGTGGGTATTGTTGTGGGGTAGCGGTTGCTTGGATGTCTGCTTTGGAGGTCTCTGCTGCTTGGGCAGATTTTTATTTAGAGCCTCCGAGTATGTTTTTGTGTGCTTATGTGTTTGGTTTGCTGTTGCGATAGGTCTATGTGAGACTGGATTTGTGGTGTGTGTGGTTACCTTCTCCTCCTGACTGACTGCGCCAGTACTGGGTTGAGAGAGCTCAGCCTCCAGTTTGGCTATATAGTTGCATCTCTCATATATTTGAGCTTGTTGGGAGGAGGAGAGGGTGGTCTGTGTACATAAGGCAGTTGTAACATTGCCTCAAGATTCCCAGATTCACCAGCTGGACTGGAGAGTAAACCCGAAACTGACTTTTGGACAGCCAGAATAGTATAAGGAACTACTTTTTGACTGATCAAAAAGGACCGATAAGGAGCCAAGTACTTAAAGGGAGTATAAGAGGGTGTTGTGCTTTAGTTTATTAGTGCTTACTTATAAGATTACTTATACGAGCAACTGCAGGGCTTTAGAATGAAAATAGAGTGCTTACTCTGAGATTTAGAACAGTTCTAAGGGAAAAAGTGAACAGCTGACTTTGTGGAGCCAGGAATAGTTTAAACCCGTTTAAGTGGCGCTGTGCGATGCCGCTCTATAAGCAAAATCGTGAAAACTGCGCAAATGCGGGTTTTAAAGCAGGGAAACTGAGTGAGATAGGAATTGACCCAAAATGGCCAATAAGCTACTAGTTTCAGGGCTGAGACCACTCCTCCAGGGACAGATAGGCTGCTCAAAGCTCCCCACTCTCACTGGTGAACAGAGAAGCTTCCTCCTATCCAATTAAGGATATGGGCAACACAGGAAACTATACCACAGTCCGGAATTCAGCAAAACCCGAAATCTGGACTAATTTATTTCAGCAAAGGCGGGAAAAGAGAAATTTTTTTTTTTTTCAGGAAACAGCAGAAAAACACACAGAAAACACTGTGAATGCTATAAACAGGCTAGCGTACTTTAGTGTGTAGCCTACAACAGTTATACAATACAAAAATGACTTCAATTGATATAAAACAAGTGCAAAAACTGTAAAAAGCAGAAGGCAAATGCAATTTAAACTTTCAGAATGTTATGACCAGAACTACTGCCAGACAGCACGCGACAGTTTGCTGATATAATTGCTGGTCATCTAAAATCACATAGTACTAACGCTAAGTGCTGAACTACATCCTGTAGACTTAAAACTGATTTGCTACATCTACTAATTTATAATGTGCCATTTTAAGACATTTAGTTAACCAAGTTAAAGCTAATGAGTCACACACTAAAATAAGTACTTGGGCCTGGTGGATGTTTTTCTTTTCTTCCAACACCGGAAGAAGCCTGATGGACTCCTCTACCTGCACCTAATCAGCCCATTCATTCTGTGGTACTAGGTGCCAGGGATTCCCAAGTAGACAAGATCCCCTGGCCCATTCACTGCTGCGATAGTATCCCTATGAGCTCAACCAGTCACAGTGACAGTTGTGTGGTACACTGCAGACCAGCTTTGCTGGTCCTGTGGATATGCCTAACCCTCATTCCTGTGGCAGGTCTTCTGAGCTCTGCTACAACTGTCCTCCAAGTGGAAACCTCAGCTCACACTGCGCCTTGCACATGGCAGTATAGGCCTGCTAGTCTCGAGTTCCACGGGGGTAGACATCTAAAGCTCCCACTAGGTGTCAATGAAGTAATGAACCCCCCCAGATGGGTGAGCCAAATGCAGCCACTCATTTCCATCCTCCTCTGCCACCTCTCACATGGGCTGCTATTCAAATTTGAGTAATCTATGACACAAGTCTGGGCTTTATCTTGCTACGCCCACAGAGTGGTCGATCTTGTGGGTCTTAACCTATGGTGGGGTTTAACCCATTAAAACACACAAATGTTTGCTAACAACTGAAATATGGTTTGGTGCACTTAATGCATTATTTGTGTCTATACATTGCCTCATATGCAGAACAAACTTCTAATGAAGTGATTTGTGAATGATATGGGGATGGCTGAAGAGGAAATTAATGAAAATCTGGGGAAGTCTGCATCTATAGGGAAGACAGAGGATGTCCAATTGGAAAAGAATGACTTATGACATGAAACAACATAGTTCCCTAAATTTCCAAAGCAAGAGTAGACGCTAATGGTAATATCAAGGTGTGCATACCAATGCCTTTCAATATGGCAGGAAGGGAAGTAGAGAAGATGAGCATGGCCAACTCTCTTCCTTGGCCAAGCACTTACTACCATTTGATGTACTAGCTTTGTCATCTGTCCTCTTCATTCGTCTTACAGGGTTTTTGGGGAAACTGCTCCATCGGGGGGGGGGGGGGTGCTGCGGGGCAGCAGTGAACAATGCAAAGAAAATTGCATGACGAACAAAAATGTATGTTAGAAAATTAACTGCTAGAAGTTCCACAGGCATACAGGAGTGAAACGCTGATCATGACCTAAGAGATACTACTACGATAGGCTGCTTGGATGTCTGCTAGAGCTGCTGTGGGAAGGATAAGTGTGCCTATCATGGTTGAAAAGGGGTAAGAGAATGGTCATCCAATGCAACAATCACTCAATGGAGGAGTGGCTATGCAAGGCTAGACCTAGAAAAGTCATTTGGCAACTACACTGAAAATGTGGAAGCCTTCACAGTGAGTGCATGGGAGAGTGCACTCGCTTCAAGGAAAGCACAGGCATCCTCATGGTGGCATGGGTCACAAGTCACCCACTAAGAGAGGTTATGCTCTGTATTGTATGACTTCAACAAGGATACTGTCAAGGGTACAAAACAACCCCATGGTAGACTGTACATGACAACCCCTCTGAACATCTTTCAATTTGTGCTGGAGATGACCAGTATGGGGGGGAACAAATAGTCTCAAATCCAATTGGGGGAAGCTTGAGTCTGCATAAACTGAGACAAAAATAGAAAAACAAAGAAATACAAAATTAAGGGCAAGACAATATGAAGGCATCCACATTATTTTGGAAGAAAACAAAAAATACAACAGAAGAAACTTCTCTGTAACACTAACAGTTTGGTATACTCCACCTCACAATGTTTTCTCTCTCTCTGATTTTGAAGATGCAAAAACAGTGGTGACTCTGCTCTTCTACGTAGACCAATGAAAATAGTCCCACTGGAGTATACTCACACAGAGAGAGGTGCTAGCTCACATATCATGTTGTTGTATACTTTCTCTTCAAATCTTCAGGCCACAACTCCTTGAAAGCTGGATGAGGCAGACAAAAAGCTCTTTGCTGTGAGATTAGAAAAAAGTATAAAGGCCTAGAAAAGTAAATAGAATGTGCAACTGCAAATACCTGTATTCAGAAACTATGGTACAGGCAGAAACTCTAACCTGAAAATGTTAAACAAACAAAAAAAAATAATAGTGGAAGAAATAGATGCTATGGTTTAGGTAACTAGAGTGTAGCCAAACATATATTTAACCTTTGCAAAATGTATTAACCAAGGGCGCAGAAAGTGAAAATCTTAAAATGTTGTAATCCAGTTACTATGACAAAGAAATAAAGTAATTTAACATTAGCCATACTGGGGAAAAGCAGTGTGAGTGTGTGTGTGTGTGTGTGTGTGTGTGTGTGTGTGTGTGTGTGTGTGTGTGTGTGTGTGTGTGTGTGTGTGTGTGCAAGCGTGTGTACACGTGTGTGTGTGTGTGTGTGTGTGTGTGTGTGTGTATAGAACCACAATAAATTGCAAAAATCAAGTGGCCAAAACATAAGGTGTTTATTACCCTGAGACTTTGGTAGCAGTAACCACCAAATTAGAAATAAAATTTAAAACAGCCAAACTTCTAAATATCACATACAAACACACACACTAATCTAAATCCGATAAACTATATGTTCAATACAGTTTCCTCTGTATAAAGGAGTAATGTCTGGAAAAAAATAGTTTGCAAAAATTTAAATCCTGAAAGGAAACCATAATAATCACAAAGCATGTTTTCTTCTGCTTATTCACTGTATATTAATTTGAACAAAGACCAGGAGAGTTTGTGAAAATGTAAATTAAACATTGAAACACTGAAAAAGCATTTTGATCACTCAGCCTAAGATAACAGAATCAGGAAAAGGTGAATTACAAATGAAAAAAAAATAATTTCAGTAAACACCCAAAGTCACACTGCCAGAAAACAGTACTTGGAATGAGCTTCATACAAACAGACTACTTGTTTCTATGCTAAGATGAACATTTAATAAGCTTTTAAAAGGAAATACACAACAGAACAGCCACAATAAACTGAAAAATCAAGGTGTTTATTATTCAGATACTTTAGAAACAGTAACATTTCCACCAAATAAACAAATAAAATTTAATACAGCCAGCAAGCATTCTACATACCATACACAAAATGAAGATTAACTCTGTACAAGCAACTGGATAAAGTACAGCTAAGTAAACTTATCATAACAGTAGATGTCCGAATGACCTCTGCTGCAGTAGCCTTGGGCTATATGGCAGGGGGAGGGGGGTTACATCCTGCCAAGAATATAACCGGCCAGCTTCCAAAGCTTCAAGGCACCTTCCATACACCCAAACTGTCAGGCAGCTAAAACTGAAATGACAAAGACAAGTTTGGGCACAAAACCCTTCAGAGCTTTCCTGCCAAGAGGGGGGGGGGGGGCTGAGCACTAAAAGGACAATGCCAGGAAGAAAGAAAAAAAACTACACCATGGCACTGTCCTTTTAGTACGTAGCCCTGAGGGATGGAGCTGATACTGCAGCCATGATCATTCCAACATCTACTGTTATTGCAAGTTTACTTACAAAACTGTACTACGTTCATCATATTGATTACTGCTGCAGCACCCTTGGCTATACAGGTAGATTACCTTAGCTTATTACATTTGGGAGGCAGAAAGAGAAGAGTCCAGGGGCCCCTCGAGAATGGTCACTGTAAAGCCTGAGCTAGACCTAGAGAAGAAATCAAGCTTATAGTGCTTTGCAAATGTATGTAAAGAGGACCAAATTGCAACTTGTAGAATACTTCTAGAATCTAAATTTTCCAAAAGCCAAAGATGAAGTTAAGGTCCAGTGAGAGTGGGCCTTGACTCTGTCTGGAATAGTTTTGTTATGATTAGTATATAACAAGGTAATAGACCAGTGATGGCAAATCTATGACACCACGACATTCTGGGTGACACTCCATCGATCAACATCAGAGTTACCAAAGACACTGCTTTTGCATTTACTGCTCATGTGAAGTGAATTGAATTATTTTGTGCCAGGAGCCAGTTCACCAACACTGCTGCAGAGGTAAGGAGTTATTACCCTCAAAGACTATTTTGGTATACTGTCTTGATAGAGTCTGCAAAGGGCAGTGCTGACATTGTTTTCCCTTTTTTGTTACACTTCTGCAAAGGGCAAGTAGTCTGCATTTCTAACAGTGTGCTGTTTTACATTCCTCTCAACTGTCCCGCTTAATCCCTCCTAAAACTGGCAACTTTTTTCACTCAAGAATGACAATAATTAGATTTATACACTTATTTTACTTCAGAAAATGTATATTAATTCACGTTCATTTTTTTCTCTCTGTTTCACAAACTAATAGTGCTAATAGTTTAAAACTGTCCATGTCTCTTATTTCTAGATTTGTCCCCAATTCTGTTGAGATTTATCTCTGACATATCGAGAACTATGCTGTTTTATTTATTTATTTTACTTATTTTGATTTTTTTGTTTGTTTTTTGTTTTTGTGTGTGTGTGTGGGGGGGGGGTGCAACACACCAGCAGAATCAAGTTAGGCATCTTCGGAATATTTGACACACCAAACCCAAAAGATTCACCATCACTGTAATAGGCTTTCAGCAACCATTTGGAAATGTTCCGTTTTTACACAAGTTGTCTTCTTCTTACCTTCACAATAAATGAACAACTGACTCAAAGATCTGAAAGGTTTAGTTCTGTCAAGATAGTATTGGAACTGTCTTTGACATTCAAGGTATGCAGTACCTTTTCTCCCTCATTCTTGGGAACAGCTAGCCCTGAGAATGGGTGTTGGTTATGTTGTTGGAACCAACTAGAAAACCGTTTCTATTTGCTAATATATGACTTTGTAGTAGATGGCTTTCGCACCTCTGTTAGTACCCACAGCATGTCCTCCGCAAACAGGTGCCTAAATGGAATTAAGACCCTACATCCAGGCAGTCAACTGAAGTGGAGTAGAGTAGGGGTGTATCAAACTCCACTGGTCTTGTGAGAGAAAGCAAATCCAGTTTGCAAGGAAGTTTGTGGTAATTGCCCCTGGTCATTTCCAAATGAAGGGATAACCACGGTTGGCTGGGCCAGAAGGGAGTACACAATGGTCTTGGGGAATTCCTTCTTAATCTTCAGAAGTACCTTGTATATTCGTGGAAAAGCATGCAGGAATATTCCTGCCCAAGGGAAAAAAAAAAAGACATCTGGTTTCCAGGCCTTCTTGTATGGAGTCCTGAAGCAGAATCTTGTCAGCTGACTGTTCAGAGAGGAGGCAAATAGGTCTACTTGAGGAGCTCCCCACAGATGGATGAAATCTTGGAAGACCACCTGAAATAGTTTCCATTCATGAGGGACTGCCCTTGTCCTAGTAATCCTATCTGCCAAACATTGCTCTGACAGAATGCAGAATGTCTGTAGAGTGAGATTGTGCTGTGAAGTTATATCCCAAGCTAAAATGACTAGCCTGCAAAGGGAGGTAAAACTTGGTTTCTCCCATGCATGTTGACACACCATACGACTATGATACTGACTACACTTGAAGAGGTCCTGGGGACCAAAGATGTTACAGAGAGGTGACTGTCTTGATCTGGGCAAATATTTTGTATATTTATGTGGTTGCATCAATCCTTGGTGTCCCACATACCTTGCAATTTCATCTCTCCTGAAACTGCTCCCCAAGCAAAGTCTGAGGCATCTGTGGTGACTGCTTTGGAACAGGGAGGGAGAAAGGGAGACCTGGATTTAGAAATAGTCATTGTCTGCACCAAATGACTTCTTCTCTGACAACCTCCAGCACTAGAATCTGAAGATACAAGGGGGTATTGGTGCTGGGACCAAAGAGATTTTGGATACCACCGTATCTTTCTCATGTGAGTCTTGTCAGGAGGTATCATGAGAATCATAAAAGCCAAGCGTCCCAAAATCCTCAAGTATTCCCTCGTAGTGTCCGAAGTCCAAGTGGAAAACCCTAGAAACACATCTAGATCTATTTTCTTCTGTGAAAGAAACTGAACTGTGGTGTCTAGTTGACATCCCCGAAACACAATGCTGTGAAATGAAGACAGACTTTTGAAAGTTCTCTTGGAATCCCAACTTGTGTAAGAAATCTCTCACCCATGACAGAAAGATTCTTGACACACTGAAAGACTATACAAAAATAAAGTCATATAAACCTGAAAAAAATGCGGATACACTTTAGCCTGCAATGAACCGTAACTGGAGCTAGACACTTTGCGAACACTCCTGGTACAGTGGACAGTCCAAAGGAAACAACAGAGAACTTATACAATGATCCATTCACACAAAACCTTAAGAAATGCCTGGTGTGTGGATATAAGCATATTTTAAATCTAGTATTACCAGGAAACTTGACGAGGTAACAGATTGTGAAGTGACATTTTGAATTTGGGCACCATCGCACACAGGTTTGGAAAAATCCAGAACTGGTCTTTAAGCATTTTCTTTCTTTGGCACTAAAAACATCCTTGAATAAAACCTCTTTCCCACCTGGGAAGGGGGAACTGGTTCCATTCACTCCCTAGGACAGCATGCGATGAAGGACAAACGGAAATGGAAATGAGAAGTGTGTAGTCTGGAGTATGAGGAATTACCCCTGGACAGTATAGATTACTTCCCATTGCCATCAGTAACCTTGATGAGTGATATTCAACACCCATTTGTCTATTTGTTGATAAAGAGAAAACCGAAGACTCAGACTTTCTGGAAGAAAAAAAGGGGCTGCCAGGGTGGAAGGAGGAACAATGTCATTCTGACTTGAACTGCCCTTGGTTTTGGGAGTTTCCAGAATTCTTCTTTGAATCCCCTTGCCATTTCTTCTTAAATGTCTGATTACCTGCATTTTTTGTTTCTGATGAGAAGTTAGAAAAGCCCTTGGCAAATATGGAAATGGGCAGCTATCAGAGATTCACTGTGTCAGTTTACCCCTTTCATCACCCTTTTTGATCACCTCTACAACGGGAAGGGCCAAAAAATAAATCTCTATACAAATGGAGAATTTAAAATTGCATTTCATCATCTGGGAGGTTCTGAAAATGTAACCATGCAAACCTCCTCAAAACAATGCCAATGGCCCTAGCCCTTGAAATGTATCGGTGTCAAACACACCGTATACAATGAGCAGTGAATTGAGCAACAGAAAAAAATTAAGTTATTTAAAGCTGATTTTTCCTTACAAGAAAGAACTGCAAGCTTCTAGGAATCATTAAATATGACTGACTGGAAGCGTTTTCTTATTCCTAAAAGTTTCTTGCCTGTAAGTACTCCGATTTAAATTACCTTTGATTATATCACCCACTTCTTTCCAGACAATAAGACTCAGGATGGATAAGTGCAGTAGCCATGAAAAAGTACAGTTGTATAAACTTAACATAAATGTAGATGTTGGAGTGTATTCACTATTGCAGTCATTACATCTGGGTAATCTGCTGGCAGGTTGCCCTCAGTCAGCCTGATTAACAAAGACTTGGGTCCTGCATCAGCTGCTGTCCCTTCTTCCATGACGTTAGGTCGTCAGGGATATAAAACATGCAGCCAACGTCATTACATCAGTTTTTCTTGCCCCAGATGTCAGGTGCCCCCCGAATGGGGAGCAAATAAAATTAAAAAGCACAAAAATATACCTCCAACCAAAAGCAAATACACCAAAAAGGCTTTTACGCATAGTAACAGAAAGTAGAGGTATAGTCAGAGGAAAACAGGAGGCTGAAGGGGGGTAACCTGGACTGCAACAGTGAATACACTCGAACATCTACATTTATGGTAAGTGTACACAACTGTACTATGTTCTTCATGTTTCACTGTTGCAGTCATTACATCTGGGTACATTCCCAAAGCTATGGATGGGAGGAGGAATTTAGATAGCATTAGGACCAGCTATAAGGCCCTGCAAGACTGCAATGGCAAAGCCAGCTCCGGATTTTGAGAAAATTGGCAAATGATAATGCTTGGTGAAAGTAAGCACAGAACTCCAGGTAGCAGCTTATAGGATGTCCCTGGTAGGGACGTCTCTGAGAAAGGCTGTAGAGGTAGATGCAGCCCCGGTGGAGTGAGGTGTGATCCCCTGGGGGATAGGTTTTTCCATGGTGCTTATAGCAGAAATTAATGCAATGGCCTATCTATTTAGAAATGGTTTGCTTTGAAATAGCCTTCCCCTCTGCCCCTGCAGCAAATGCCACCAGCAGTTGTTCATTGTTCAGATTTCCTTTGAGGTTTAGTCCTGTCCAAGTAGAATCTAAGTTATCTGTGCACATCTAAGGAATGCAGTATGTTCCCCTTTGTTCTGTGGATTGGGAAAGAAGGTTGGCAAATGAAAAGACTGATTAAGAGCCACACTGGATACCACCTTGGGCATGAAGGATGGATTTGTTCTGAGGGACACCCTGTCCGCATGAAAGATGATGAAAGGCTCCACTGCCATAAGGGCCTGTAATTCAGATATCCTTCTAGCTGAAGTGTTTGCTAAAAGGAAGGCTGTTTTCCAAGAAAGAAATATTATGTCTGCAGTAGCAGCAGGCTCGGAAGGAGGTAGAGTGAGTTTCTCCAAAACAAAGTTAAGGTCCCATGCAGGGGTAGGAGTTCTCCTTGGTGGTCTCAAGTTCTTTGCCCCTCTGAGATACTGCTTGAGCAGGGGATGAGAAAAGAGGAGTGGTTCTGTGTTATAGTGAGCTGAAATAGCTGAAGCGTGGATTTTAATAGAGGAAAAAGACAGGCCCTTGTGAAGCATCTCAGTTAAGTATTACAAAATCTGAGGTAAATAGGGCGCTGCTGTGCTCATCCCTAAAGATTGGTTCCAGGCACAGAATCTTTTCCATTTGTCAGCATAAGATTTTCTAGTACTAGGCTTTCTCGCCTCTAAGATCCATCACAGGTTTGCTGAGGGATGCTAAGGGTGAATGCAAGTGATTAGCCAAGTTGCAAGGTTCAATGTTGAAAGCTAATGGTGCAGAATTTGGTTCCCCTGCTGAGATAGCAAGGAAGGTGTCTGAGGTAGGTGCCATGGAGATATTTGTGACACACTGCGCAGAAGTGGGTACCAGTGTTGGCGTGGCCAGTCTGGAGCAATCAAAATCATTCTTGGTTTGTCCTGTTTGACTTTTAGCAGAACTTTGCAGAGTAGAGGCAGAGGGGGAAAGGCGTAGAGTGATAGGTTTTTCCAGCTGAAGGAGAGGGCATCCCCTTTCCAGGCTTTTTGTGGCGAGTCCTTGTGCAAAATTGTCCAACTGGTAGTTCAGGGGGGAGGCAAATAGATCTATGTCTGGGCTCCCCCATTTGCTTGTCAACATGTTGAAAATCCGTGGTTCCAGTTTCCACTCATGTGGGTCCATGAGATTTCTGCATAGTCTGTCTGCCAGTGTATTCAATTTTTCATGGCAGGAATTGAGATTGTAGGTGCACTTGGTAGCTCAAGGCAGTGTTCCACAATGCCACTGCTAGTCTGCAGAGGGGGGTAGGAATGTGTACCCCCCCCCCCCCGCTTGTTTATGTACCACATAACCGTAGTGTTGTCTGTCTTTACCATTAGTTGTCTTGGAAAAACGTAGTCCTTGAAGGCTGTCAAAGCATTCTGTACAGCTAACATTTATTTTTGATTGATATGTAGGTGCATTTGGTTTGGGTTCCATTTGCCCTGAATGCACCTCCCTGCCAAGTGAGCCCCCCATGCATAATCTGATGCATCTGTAGTTAGGGTTTGGGCGGCAGGGGGTAGTGTGAATGGCAGTCCTTTGTTTTGGTGGCAGGCCTGTGCCCACCATAGGAACTCCATGCGTAGGCAAGGTATGATAGGAATCATTGTTTCCAAGCTGTGATAATGTTGCCTCCATAGACTTTTTAAATACCACTGTAGTTTCCTCATATGCAGTCTTGCATATGGAATTAGAAGAATGCAGGAGGCCGTGAACCCCAAGGCTTGCAGTATTTGTCTTGCAGACAGCAGAGTTTTAGTGGCCACTTGTTTGAAGTAAGTTACCAAATGAATTTGCATCTCTGGCGTGAGGAAAGCCATCTGGGCAGTTGTATTCAAGCTTGCACCCAGGAATGTAATCTGTTGAGAGGGTACCAGTTGTGATTTCTTTTCGTTTATGGTGTACCCTAGACAAGTTAAAACCTTTTTTTACAAACAGATGATTTAGAAGAGTGCCCTGGTTTTCTGCCTGAATTAGACAATCGTCCAGGTATGGATATATTTGAATATTTCTTTGCCTGCAAAATGCAATTACTGGAGCCAGGCACTTTGTGAATACCCTGGGAGCAGTAGACAAGCCAAAAAGCAGTGCAAAGAACTGATAATGCAAGTAGCCTGCTTTGAAGCGTAGGTATCTTCTGCAAGATTCCCTGATTGGGATGTGCAGGTATGCTTCTTTTAAAACTAGAGTTTCCAACCAGGCATCTTTGCCTAGCATAGGAAATGACTGGTGAAGAGTCAGCATCTTGAATTTTGGAATGTCCAGAAAGGTGTTCAGAGTAGAAAGGTTCAGAATTGGACGCCATGATTTGTCTTTTCTGGGTACCACGAAAAGCCTGGAATAGAAACCTTGTCCCTTTTCCTGTTCTGGTACCGGATGAATAGCCCCCATGTTTAAGAGGGAAAGTATTTGTTTTTGAGCCTCTGCCCACTGATTTGGGGGCAGGTCTGGCCACCCATTTGGTGTTGGCAACATGTGGAAATGAAATCTGTATCCCTGGGACACTATATTTAAAACCCATTTGTTCTGGGTTATGAGTTCCCAGTTTTTTGCATGAAGAGCAATCTTTCCCCCCAAAGGGATGGCTAAAAGGTAAGTGCTTGGCAATTTTAAAGGAAAGTCCTTCAGACTGTTTACCATAGGGGGGTGTCATGTTATTTCCAGATTTGGAAGAGTCCCCCATTGCTTAGTTCTGAGAGTCCCCTGGGACTGAAACCTGGTGCTTTTGGTGTGTCTGGATTTGGCTTGAGATGATCTGGAAGGAGCTGGGAAGGACCAATTCTTAGTAGGCCAGTGCCTACTAAATCTTGGAGGTTGCACCTGTAAGAAATTGTTTAAAGTTTGCATAGATTTAGCTTCATCTTCCATCTCTTTTAAAACCTCTTCAGCCTTATTGCCAAACAGGCAGTCCTGATTTAAAGGAGCATCCAACAATTTTGCTTTAACATGATCAGGCAGAGATTGCTCCTTAAGCCAAGCATGCCTTCTCAGCACAGACCCGGTAACAGCAGCCCTACAAGAGGCCTTTAAAGAATCAAAACCACATTGCAAAGTATATTTTCCAGCTTGTTCAGTAGAATGCAATAAATCCTGTAAATCTTTATTTTCCACACTGTCAGAAATCATCATCATTTTCTGTTTAAGCAGTCCAATAATATGTTGTTAATATTTTAAAATATGAAATTGGCAGTTTAAAGCCCTGCTTGCCAAGGTTGCAGAAGTATAAACCTTTTTACCCCATCTAACCAGCGCCCTGGAGTCTCTATCAGAAGGGGTAGAATTTTTAGCAGTAGAAGCCTTAATGTCCTTAGGACCTGCAACAGGATTTCTGAAAAGGAACTTGTGGAACTCAAGAACCCTGTAGTATCTGGCAGGTTTACTATGAGCTGGAGGCAAGGAATCAGGGGCCATTCTGGATTCTGAAAACACATCAACAATGTGTAGTACAGGAGGTATAGCCAAAGACCTATGCTGAGGTAAAAGAAGAAAATCCCCAAGCCTCTTTTTTGAATCACAAAATTCCTGACTTTCTCAGTGAAAACCTCCCTTAAGATATGTATAGTTTCACCAAAAGAAAAATCCTCGGGGGGGGGGGGGTCAGACGGATAGGAATCCTCTGCAATAGAATCCTCATAAGCAGGTATGGACAAATCCAGGTCATTAGAAGAGTCAGAAGAAACAGAGTCTTGATCAGAAGATTCATAGATAAGCTCAGGCCTAGGCCTCTTAGAAGGGGGGGGGTGACTAACCCTGATTAGAGTAATTAGATCTTCAGCCATTTTGTTCCTTTTTTTTTAGGCATAGGGGCCTGAACATGTGGCCTGGGTGTCGTTTTTTTCAACACAGATCGAGATTTAGGCCTCAGTATTGAAGGTGGAGTTGGTTTAATATACAAGTCTGTAGGCTTGAATACATCCTCAGAAGCCGGTGCCTGCACAGTGGCTCCGGACCCATCCAAGGTAGAGACATCCGTGGGTTCCATAGGTGAAGTATCTCGCGGCATACCGGACTCTGAATGGGTCTCAGTAGAGGCCTGTGAGTCAGAAGTAGCGGGTATCAGGGACTGTAAAAGTGCCTCACTGAGTACCGGCGAACTGGCGATTGGCTTAGAAGCGTTGTCGGCAGTTTTGATCCTCGATGGCCTGTCTCTGTCTTTATCTTTGCGTTTTTTCGAAATCCCGGTATTCGGATGGCTAACCAACATCATTTCTAGATAATTAAACCGAGAACCAAAATATTTAGAGGCAAAAATGTACAGACGATGGATAGTGCGATGATTAAATAAAGCACAAAACTGACAGCAAGGTACAGCGTGGTCAGGGCTAGGCAAGGAATACAGTACAGATGAAAATCTGTATGAGGCATTTGCTTTCCACAAGTAATGCAATTATTAACTTTTACTGACATCGGGAAGGAGCAAGAATAAGCTTCCCCAACGGAGTACTTAGCTTTAAGTTGAAGACTTCGGTTCTGAAACTCGAAAACTAAAATTTCAGGAGTCGGCCGACCGGCACTTGCGAACTGCTTCTGCTTCGGGCACTGCACGGCAAGAAAGACTGATGTAATGGCGTCGGCTGCATGTTTTATATCCCCGACGACCTGACGTCATGGAAAAAGGGACAGCAACCGACGCAGGACCCAAGACTTTGTTAATCAGGCTGGCTGAAGGCAACCTGCCAGCAGATTACCCAAATGTAATGACCGCAACAGTGAAACACGAAGAACATTGGCTTTTTCTGATATGAGTACTACAGTCAAACAGCATGAGGTTTTACAGCCACTAAAACAATGGGTGGGGTCCACTGGGCAGGCGTCTGACTGGACATGGCATGTAGTTGGTAGAAGTGGTTAAACTCAATTTGAATGAGCTTCTGATAGGATGAAAAATGTAGTTGGTAGAAGTGGTTAAACTCAATTTGAATGAGCTTCTGATAGGATGAAAAACATGGCATGTAATTGGAGATTTTTTCAGACTATTTGAATATTACAGATTAGTGATCGAGATTATATTCTAAGACTTGCCATTTGGAATCCAACCCTATCTTGGTGAGGGAACAGTTTTTATATATCCAAATGTTTTAACAAAATATTCAAAGGGTTATTGGTGTATAAAAGAAAGTGCTTTTGCATGATGTGCTTTTGCAGATCTATCTTAAAGTATATACAATCATTTTAATATTTTGAATACTGTGGTTTGTTTTCTTTACCTTGTGTTTTACTTGCATTCTGCTTTAACAGCATATTAAAACTTCAAAAGAGACCACAGCTCTGTCTCTTCTGAGTCAGGCAGAAATTAGAACTGATCAATTAAGGACTCATTCATAAGATAAAAGAGGTCACTTAAGGTTAATCATTTGTGAACTGAGGGGGTGGTGCTAGGAACTACACCTTCTATTTAAGGGGTAAAATAAAACATTTCAGAGCTTTACCAGAAAGGCTCATCCACACACTGCTGTGAAGGAAAGCTTAGTTTGCTTTTATTTTTTGTATTTTGTATTACTTTATTGCCTTTTTATAATTCTGAATACTGTGGTTTGTTTTCTTTACCTTGTGTTTTACTTGCATTCTGCTTTAACAGCATATTAAAACTTCAAAAGAGACCACAGCTCTGTCTCTTCTGAGTCAGGCAGAAATTAGAACTGATCAGTTAAGGACTCATTCATAAGATAGAAGAGGTCACTTAAGGTTAATCATTTGTGAACTGAGGGGATGGAGCTAGGAACTAAACCTTCTATTTAAGTGGTAAAATAAAACAATTCAGAGCTTTACCAGAAAGGCTCATCCAGACTCTGATACACTTTGCTGTGAAGGAAAGCGTAGTTTACTTTTATTTTTTGTATTTTGTATTACTTTATTGCCTTTTTATGTTTTGAATACTATGGTTTGTTTTCTTTGCCTTGTGTTTTACTTGCATTCTGCTTTAACAGCATATTAAAACTTCAAAAGAGACCACAGCTCTGTCTCTTCTGAGTCAGGCAGAAAGTTTTCCTGCCCTCCCACCCAGTTACAGTTGTCTTGTTAAATACCACTGTCTTTCTAGTTGCCTGCCTCTTATGTTAATCTGACCATTGGTTCATAGATTAGTACTAGGCCAACTGCCCTTGCGAGCCATTTTAAACCTAGCCAATTATCCCCTGTGAGATTTAAACCCTGTACTTTGTGTTTGTAAGCAAACACCTTAACCATTAGGCCACCCTCCCAACCCCTATCTCATTTCCTCTCTACTTTCACTGGCTTGTGTGAGTAATCACAAAATCATCATTTTTGAAATCCCTCCGCTTCAACTATTTAAATTTATTGGCCATCCTACTGTATTCCATAGTACCAGATTACAAAAGTGACCACCCCTTTCAATCCATCTTGCCGTTTTAAAAATAGTAACTCTCCACTAAACCTTAACTTTTTAAACAGGTAAAACTTAAGTTACCTACTTTTACATACAACTTCTCTAGTGCACACTGCAGTGTGCATTTTTTTTTCATCTTACCTTTAAACATCCCTGTGACTAGCACTTGCTCTAATACATACTGGAAAGCACTGGGAAGCCTTAAACTGATACAAGCACTCAACTCTCCTTGTTAATAAGGAGAAATTAATAGTAGGCACTAAACAGCCTATAATTGCAAAGTACCTTGTTAAGGTAAGGGAAAACCGCTCCTGTACTTTAAAAAAAAAAAAAAAAAAAAAAAAAAAAAAGGCACCAAATCAAGCATGTCCAAGGGTCAGCTTCCGGTGCTTTCTCTTGTCCACGTGGTGAATCTGGGCATACTGGGGCAATGCAGCAATTGCCTCATGTACACAGACAACTCTCTCCTCCTACCACCCAACACTACAACCTGTGAGAGATGCACTTACATAGCTAAAATGGAAGCAAAGCTCTCTCCACCCAAGATTGTGCTAGACAGTCAAAAGAAGGTTAACATCCACACTACACCTCAAGCAACACATAGCCCTTCTAAACCCACACCACCAACACCCACATAAAGCAACACTAAATCCACATATGCAGAGGCCCTTAACTGTAACCTGCCCAAGCAACAAGGACCTCTGAAGCTGAAATGCAAACAAACATCAGTCACAACCAAAGTGTCACATAGTTCACAAGACCAGTGTGCCACCCAGCAACAGCCCCTAAGGCAAGACAACGTACCTAACACTTTAGTCATAGGTGACTCTATAGTCCGGCACTGATGTCCCACTCACCAGGTTGAACAAGGAGAAAATTACAGTCAGCTGCCTGTCAGGTGCCAGGATCCACCACATAAAGCATGCACTCAAGTCACTCCACAACAAGTACAAATATTACTCTGTCATTGTCCATGTTGGAATGAATGACTTGAGACATACCTCCCTGGAATACATGAAGAGAGACATGGAAGAACTGTCGGATCATGTGGCCCAGGCAGGTATGACCCTAGCCCTGAGTAGCATCCTGCCTTCGCCCAGAATTATACCACAATATAAGGACAAAATGACGGACTTCAACAATTGTCTAAGCTTCTGGTGTCATTCAAAGGGGATCCAGTATCTGTCTGCCTGGGATGACGATCAACAGACCACGATGCTTTGCCAGAGATGGTCTGCACCTGTCGCCACTGGGATTCAGGTTACTGGCTAAGGCTCTTGCCACCCCTATAGCGCCTTTTTTAGGCAAAGTTTAAAGGATAAAACCACCACCGTAACGGGTACAAGCATGCAAAATCTGAAGGTAATGCTACTCAAAGCTAAACCTCAAAATGCACTCTCTCGAGGCACTCCTAAAAATGGAGAACATCGATATCTGTGCAGTAACTGAGACCTGGTTCAAAGCTCCAGAGAGCACCCCTGCAATACCAGGCTACAACTCTTACCTCACTTTTCGGCCACCAAACCAGGACAGAAACACTAAAAGTGGAGGAGTGTCAATATTCACCAAGGATATTCACACCACCAGGCTAGCTGCCCAACACAATGCGTCTGAAATTCTCCAGGTGCAACTAACACTAGGTAAGACTGCAATCCAAACTGTAGCTTGCTACAGATCCCTCACCATACCCCAAGATTCTCACTACACCTTTCTAAACATACTGGAAAATATTAAGATAGAACCAAACACCCTAATACTGGGTGATTTTAACTACCCTGCCATTAACTGGGAAAACTATTCATGTACCAACACCTTTGCCCAATGGTTCTTGGAATTCATAAATTCCAATGCCTTGGATCACCTAAATCCATAGTCCCACCAAGGGCTCCAATATCCTAGACCTGGTCATTACCAACATGGGAAATCGATGCTCCACACCTATGGTCATCCCCTCATTAGGCAGGTCTGACCATAAGCTAATCACCCTTAACATTCACATCCCACCCCCCAGTAAGGAAACCTCCATAAAAAACTTCTCCAAAGCCAATTTCATGCTACTCAAGTTAGAAGTGACAAACTTCATGACACCCATGCAGACGGGAACTGTAAGTTCAACTGCTGAATCCTACACTAAGGCACTATACAAGCACATCCACTCATGCATAAATCGTGCCATCCCAAATAGAACAAAGATGCTCTCATCCAAAACAAGGAAGCCAATCTGGTGGTCCCCTGCCATAAACTTTACAACAAAAGGAAGAAACTGTTGCAGAAAAGAGGAAAATCCCAGGATGCAAAAAACTCCCTTACCAGCCTCAGTAAGAAACTGAGATCCCTCATAAAATCCTCCAAAACTAGTTACGAAAATAAAATTGCCAAAGATTCCAAAGACAACCACAATGCATTCTATAACTATGTCAAGAATCTAAATGGCAATGCTCAGATATGCTCTGAGCTAAAACAGAATGGCATTAAATATATTCTGATCCCAAGGATATTGCCAATATCCTGGCAGATCGATTCAGTGCCAACTTCACCCCCCTCACCCCCTAAATGGCCCATCTCAATACCGGAAGATTGCCAAATTCCAGTAATAACGGCCACACAGGTAAGAAACGCACTCTCCAAAGCTAAGAATACAGTATCCATGGGACCAGATGACATCCCGGGCTGTGTACTACATGAACTACAATATGAACTGGCACCTCACCTAAGTGTCATGTTTAATCATAGCCTCACCTCAGGTTTCGTGCCCACTGAGTGGCACAGAGCTACAGTTATCCCACTCCACAAGGAGGATCCACCTTGGATCCCGGAAAAGTACAGTTTTGTACCTACCATAAATGTAGATGTTCGAGTGCTAATACAGCTGCAGTAATCACAGATGGGTTCTCTGTCGTCAGGCGGGTCCTCGGTCGGCCGAATTACAAAGTCTAGGTCCGGCGTCGGTTGTCGTCGCTTTCTTTCCTGACGTCAGTGCGACAGGGGTATATAAGACACAGCCGACGCCATATTCTTCAGTCTTTCTTACCCCAGATGTCAGGTGCCCCCAGAAGGAAGGCAATACATAAATTTTATAGATATATATATATATATATATATATATATATATATATATATATTCAAGCAATGCAATGTAATCAAAAAACAGTAGTTGCAAGCAAATACACCATAGAAGGATAACCCAAATTAGGTTGTATGAGGAGGTGTTAGCCACTATAGTCCTTTACCAAGAGGGGAAGGAGGGAGAGAAACCTGTACTGCAGCTGTATTAGCACCCGAACATCTACATTTATGGTAGGTACAAAACTGTACTATGTTCATCGTGCATACAGCTGCAGTAATCACAGATGGGTAGAATCCCAAAGCTACGCACAGGGTGGTAGGCACTAGGTGGAACTGGAAGCAGCCAGAATGCCCTGCAGCACAGCAGTGGCAAAGCCTGCTCTAGTCTTGGAATATAAAGGCAGGTGGTAGTGTTTTGTGAAGGTATGCACAGAATTCCACGTGGCTGCCTCCAAAATATCTTTGGTAGGGACTCCTCTGAGGAAGGCTGTAGAGGTAGCTGTGGCCCTTGTGGAGTGGGATCTGATACCTGTAGGAACAGGTTTGTCATGAAAGGAGTAACAAAACCGTATGCAATGGCCTATCCATTTTGAAATTGTCTGTTTGGAAATTGGCTTCCCTTGAGCTCCTACAGCATAGGACACAAAAAGTTGTTCTGATTTCCTGAAGGGCTGTGTTCTGTCCAAATAGTAACGTAGCTGTCTATGGATGTCTAAGGAATGTAGCAGCCTTTCCCCTTTGTTTTGCGGATTGGGGTAAAAGGTAGGTAAGTGTATGGCCTGATTTAAAGCTACCTTGGATACTACCTTAAGCATAAATGAAGGGTTGGTTCGTAGGGAAACCCTGTCCTGATGGAAGATGAGAAAGGGCTGCACAGCCATGAGGGCTTGAAGTTCCAAAACCCTACGAGCTGAGGTAATGGCCAGAAGGAAGGCTGTTTTCCAGGACAAATATTGCAAATCTGTTGAGGCAGCTGGTTCAAAGGGAGGCAATGTTAATTTTTCTAGGATGTAGTTAAGATCCCAGCTTGGTATTGGTTGTTTCCTTGGAGGTCTTATATTCTTAGCTCCTCTGAGGAACTGTCTTAAAAGTGGGTGAGAGAATAAGGGTGGATCAGTGTTGTATTCTGCAGAAATGGCTGAGGCATGAATTTTGATGGAGGAAAATGAAAGTCCACTATTCAACAGCTCAGCTAGATACTGTAATATCTGAGGCAAATTCAGTTTTCTAGGATCCTGGCATTTTTTCTCATTCCAAGCGCAAAAACGTTTCCATTTTGCGGAGTAAGCCTTTCTAGTAGATGGCCTTCTGGCCTCCAAAATGACATCCTGCACCTCTTTAGAAAGTAGGGTCAGTGGTGGTGTTAAGGAATTTTCCATGCAGCCAGATTGAGAGTTTTCAGCTGACTGAAGAGTTTTGTAGCTGTGCTGAGTCAGTAGAAGAGGCATTAGAGGTAGAGTCCAGGGAGGAGTATGTGTTAGGCTCCTCAGGAGTGGGTACCAGTGTTGTCTTGGCCAGTCTGGAGCAATCAGTATCATCTTCGGTCTGTCTGCTCTTGCTTTCAAGAGCACCTTGGGCAGAGGCAAAGGTGGGAAAGCGTAAACTGTCCATGTTGCCCAACTGAAAGAAAGGGCGTCCACTCTCTAGGCCTTTGGATGAAAGGTCCTTGAACAGAACTTTTTCAATTGATGATTCCTGTGGGAGGCGAAGAGATCTATGTCTGGTCTTCCCCACGCTTGTATTATTTTTGTAAACACTTGAGGATGCAACTTCCATTCGTGTGGATCTGTCATATTTCTGCTTAGATTGTCTGCCAGCGTGTTTTCCAATCCTGGCAAGTACTGTGCTTGAAGCTCGATTTGCCATTCCAGAGCCAAGTTCCAAAGTGACATGGCTAGCCTGCACAGGGGTATGACTGTGTTCCACCTTGTTTGTTTATGTACCACATTACTGTGGTGTTGTCTGTTCTTATCAATAATTGCCCTGGATGCAGGAGGTCCTTGAAAATTGTAATTGCATTTATCACTGCTAGCATTTCTTTCTGATTGATGTGAAGGTGCTTTTCCTTTTGGGACCATTTGCCCTGAATGCACCTGTCTGTCATGTGCGCCCCCCAGGCGTAATCTGAGGCGTCTGTTGTGATGACTTGATTTGCTTGAGGCTTGCAGAATGGAAGACCTGTGTTTGTTTGGCATGCTTGGGCCCACCATAGAAATTCCTTTTGCAAACATGGAATTATTGGTATTATTGTTTCCAAACTGTGGCTGTGTTGAGACCATAGGTTTTTTAGGTACCATTGAAGTTTCCTCATATGCAACTTTGCACATGGGATTAGAAGAATGCAAGATGCCATGAAGCCCAGAGCCTGCAGGATTTTCCTTGCAGTGAGCCTGGTACAATTTGCTAGTATTTTGAAGTAAAGAGTTAGTTGCCCTTGTTTTTCTGGCGTAAGATAGGCCATCTGGGTTTTTGTGTCCAAGTTGGCACCCAGGAAAGTTATTTTCTGAGATAGTGTTAGCCTGGATTTCTCCTTGTTGACAGTGTATCCCAGAGAATTCAATAACCGTGTGACATAAGCCAGATGTTCCAGAAGTATGTGCTTGTTGTCCGCTTGGATCAGGCAGTCGTCCAAATAAGGGTAAATTTGTATCCCTTGAAGTCTGCAGTAAGCAATTACTGATGCCAGGCATTTCGTGAATACTCTGGGCGCAGTAGATAAGCCAAAGGGCAATGCAGAGAATTGATAGTGGAATGAACCTGCAAGAAATCTGAGGTATCTTCTGCAGCTTTGTCTGATTGGGACATGCAGGTATGCCTCCTTGAGGTCCAATGTTACCAGCCAAAACTCCTTGCCCAGCATGGGAAGAAGCTGATGTAATGTGAGCATCTTGAATTTTGGTACGAGTAGAAATGTGTTTAGGATGGATAAGTCCAAAATGGGTCTCCAGTCGGTTCCTTTCCTTGGTACCAGAAAAAGTCTGGAATAAAAACCTTGGCCTTGTTCGTGAGGAGGTAACTCTTGAATAGCTTTCATGGCCATAAGCTTTGAAATTTGTATTTGAGCCTCTGCCCTTTGATTGTGTGGCAGGTTCGGCATGCCTCTCATTTTTGGGAGTGTGTGAAAATGAAATCTGTAGCCTCTGTTTATAATGTCCAGGATCCATTTGTCTGTTGGGATAGTATGCCAATTTCTTGTAAATAATGCAAGCTTTCCTCCCAAGGGTGCTGCCAGCTGAGACTTGCTTGGCATGAAAAGGGGGAAGTCATTGGGTTTGTTTCCTGTATTGCTGTGCACTGTCTTCGCCACCTCTTGTTGCTGGAGTTTGCCATTGTCTGCCTCTATATGATCCTTGAGGTTGTCCTCTGCCCCTTGTGCGCCTGTATCTACCTCTTCGTGGCTTGTCCGTGGCTGGAAAGGACCAGTTCTTTGAAGGCCAATTTCTGCTAAAACGTGGTGGCTGAACCTGTAGGAAAGCTTTGACAGTTTGCATAGATTTAGCTTTTTCTTCCATTTTCCGTAGTATCTTCTCAGCATTAGCACCAAATAGTACATCCTTTTGTAAAGGAGCATCTAGTAGCTTAGCTTTAACATGGTCAAGCAAGGTTTGTTCTCTAAGCCAGGCATGTCTACGAATGACTGATCCTGTCACAGCAGCTCTGCTTGAGGCCTCTAGGGTATCATAGCCACATTGTAAAGTGCGTTTACCCACTTGTTCTGCACTATGCATCATATCCTGCAACTCCTTCATATCTGGTTGTTCAGGTTGAGACATCTTATTTCTTAATTGTGATAACAGAAACTGCTGATATTTAAGCATATGGAACTGACAATTTAAGGCCCTCATGGCTAGGGTGGCCGAGGTATATACCTTTTTTCCCCACCTTTCTAAGGATCTAGACTCTCTTTCGGAAGGTAGTGGATTCTTAGCAGTAGAGGCCTTCATTCCCTTGGGGCCTTGAGAAATGGTTTCAGGGTCAGCATTATGGCTTTTGTAAAGAAATTGGTGAGAGTTAGGAACTCTGTAGTACCTATCAGGCTTGACTGGGGCAGGAGGCAGGGAATCCAGATTTAGGCAAGCCTCCGAGTAAACATCATCAAGTATGTCCAAGACATGAGGTATCGCCAGAGGTCTGTGCTGAGGTAACAAAAGAAATTCCCCAAGTCTTTTCTTGGAATCAGAAAAGTCTTGGCCTTCCCAATGGAAGTGTTCCCTCAAAGTGTGCAAGGTTTCCCCAAAAGAGAAATCCTGTGGGGGAGATACAGAAGGAATGGACTGCTCAGCATCCGAATCTTCAAAATGGGAGTACGAGTGTTCCTCTTCATCAGAATGTTCTGAAAAAAATGGAATCCTGGTCAGAAGAGGGAGAAGCTTCCTCCACTCTGGGTCTCTTGTCTGGAGGGGGCTGGGAACCCCTGATAAGAGTAATTAAATCTTCAGCCATTTTTAGCATCTGCTTTTTAGGCATGGGACCTGGAGATGGGCCAAGTGCAACAGGCCTCTTGGGATGCATGGCTGATTTGGACTTAGTAAAGGCCTTAATGGAGAAGAAAGATGAGGGTCTAAAGACACCATGGGTGGAAGTGGACCTATCCACATTAGGAGGCTCAACACTCACAGTGGCTTCGGTGGTTGTAGTCTGGGTATGGGCCGAGGTACCAGCGGTCTCTGTTACAGAGGACACCGCCAAAGAAGTGTCGTTGGTAGTCAGGGGCTGCGTAGGCGCCTCGCTGAGAACCAGACCACGTGTCGCCAGTTTTGGCGTGGTGTCGGTGGAGACCGCGGGCCTCGCGTGTCGGTCTTTGTCCTTGCGTTTTTGGGACAAAACGGTAGTCGGAGTATCCGACGACATTTTATAATCAAACACTTTACCAAAGAAGTGCTGGGCGAACTCCGCCCGACGCTTAATAGTGCGTTTATTGAAAGCAGCGCAAAAGCGACAGGCCGAGACATCGTGGTCTGGGCCTAAACAAGGTATGCAGAGGGAATGGAAATCCTTATGCAGTATTTGCTTCCCACAAGAAATACAATTGTTAACTTTGTCTGACATCGGTCTGAGGCAAGAAAAGTTTCCCCAACGGGGTACTTAGCTTTAAAGAAGACTTCGGTTTCCAATTATTCGTAATTTCAGGAGCTGGCCGACCAACACTTGCAAACTGCTTCTGCTTCGGGCACCGCGCGGCAAAAAAGACTGAAGAATATAGCGTCGGCTGTGTCTTATATACCCATGTCGCACTGACGTCAGGAAAGAAAGCGACGACAACCGACGCCGGACCTAGACTTTGGAATTCGGCCGACCGAGGACCTGCCTGATGGCAGAGAACCCATCTGTGATTACTGCAGCTGTATGCACGATGAACATCTACCGTCCCATCAGTCTGACGAGCCTCTGCAAGGCCATGGAGTGTATTATCATGAAACTTATAAACAAAGACATTGGCAACCTTCAAACACTGGACCCCACCCAGTTTGGGTCCGTGAAGGGCTGATCCCATCTCCTGAACCTGATTGATTCATCTCCAGAGCCATGGACTAGGGTAAGGTGGTCCACACAGCCTATCTAGACCTTGCCAAGGCCTTTGACACCATCCCCCAATCTGGAATCATAGATAAACTTACTAAGCTGGGCATTAATCCCTACGTCACCCAACGGGTTGCTAACTGGCTTACTGACAGAACCCCCCACTGTAAAAGTAGCCGACTCCAAAAACAGCTCCAGACAAGTGACAAGTGGAGTACCTCAGGGTTCAGTCCTGGGACCACTCTTGTTTGGTATCTACTTCTCTGAAGTACAGGCCAACACTAAGGGACTCTGGCTAACAAAGTTTGCAGATGATTGCAAACTGGGAGCAATTACTGAATCCCCAAATGATGTGGATACTCTACAAAAGGGCCTTACAGAAACAGCTGCTTGGTGCCAGAGCCATGGGCTCAAGCTCAATGCCAAGAAATGTATAGTTATTCCCTTTGGAAAAAAACATGTACCCGTGAATTACCATATAGGTGGCAGTACACTAAACACTGAAAGTGTGATAAGAGACTTATTGACACAGGTGGACAGTGGTCTCACCTTCGATAACCACATCGACACAACAGTCAGGAAATCCTTCTATGTGGCACACCTCATCACCAAGGGCTTTTCATCCAGAAAAAAGGAGGTCATTGTCCCACTGTACTCATCCCTCATTAGACCCATTATAGAATACAACGCTCCGTTTGGTATGTACCTCTCAAGACATCTGCAACAACTAGAAAGGCTGCAGAAATACCTCACTAAAAGAATCACAGGCCTATAGCAGATGCCTTACGCTGACCGCCTTAAAAAACTCCTGCTATACTCTGTTGCATATCGTCTACTCAGAGACGATCTCTGCTCAACATACAAGGCCATGTCAAACCCAGAGCTGTCAGGACATGCTACACTTAAAGAAATCCCAATCCCTCAGAGCCACACGCTCCAGGGATCTAAATATTGTCATCACAATAAACAAAACATGCTGGAGGGATAGGTTCCTGACCCAGAGACTCCTCAGACTCTGGAATAGATTGCCCATAACTACCATTTCAGAAGTGCAATCACTTCTAGAAGAGCTGTGATATCCTGCTGGGGCTAGGAGAGTTAAAAGAACTTTTCCCTACTTATCAGCTTGCAATATCTGCAGTCCAATTGTCCACGTTTAAAAGTCCCTCTTTGTTGTCGTTGGATTGTTTCTTCCCTTCCAGGTAGTCCAGAAAGCTTTTTCTCTTCTTAAAGACAAATTCTGATGTTGATCCAAGGAGTCATTCTAGCTACTAGTTGTCTGTGATGATAGTCCAGTTGGTGAGAATTGCTTTTTATTTCATTACAGTTCATGGTGTGAGTACTTTGCTGTATTTTGAACTCCAGAAGAAACTGCAGACAAAACATTCCTCAAACTTTCACAATTATTCACAGCAAACCTTAACACAGGAACCTGACAATTCAAAATTCTAAAAGTCAAAGCTGAGAGCACATACCTTTTTCCCACATTTATTAATAATCTTCCTGGGTGGCCGCGGTGGTGCAGTGGTTAGTTTTGCTGCCTCACAGCAAGAGGTTCTCCGGTTCGATCCGTGGCTGGGGTGCCTTCTGTGTGGAGTCTGCATGCCCTCCCTGTGGTTGCGTGGGCATCCTCCGGGTGCTCAGGTTTCCTCCCACATCCCAAACACATGCTGTAGGTGGACTAGACAGACTAAATTGGCCATGTGTGTGTGCGCGCACGCGTGTATATGCGTGTGTGGCTTCTGTGGAAGGCTGGGTGCTGGGCTCGCAATTTGGCACTGTAAAACTCCACTGCCAATCATGTGCGGACAGGTGATCCACTGTGGCGACCCCTAACCGGGAAAAGCCGAAAGAAGAATTAATAAGCTTCCCATTCTTATCAGAAACAGTAGGACTGGAATTAAAAAAAAAAAAAAGTCTAACCTTTAGATCAGAAGAAAATTAAGCATCACAAAGCCTGATAAGGATAGACTGGAACATAAATGAAGTCCCGATACATCGGCATCCGATGTATGTATATCAGTAACTCCACTGATAATACACAGCAGTATAAAATGAAAGCATTACAAAGGAGAACACAGATGGTCTGTAAAAGGAAATGATACATAACATCCAAATCCTTGGAAATACAAACGTAAATATAAACAGTAACTATGCTTCAGCAGGCAGAAAGGAAGCACGCCGTCTACAGAATTTGCTAATTTAGCATTATGCCATACCAGGTCCTACACAACTAATCTAGATTTCTAGGAAGAAACTTTTATGAAATAAACAAATAGCAACAATGTAGCCTTGTAATTACTAATTTGTAGCCTGTACACTTAAGGCAAACATATCCTAAACTGCTACATGGTTTCTGCAATAAGCATCACAAACCAACTTTAAGAAGAACAGGATGCTCACTAAGTTTTATGTACACAATTTACATCACTACTTAAAACAGTTTTGGGGCCGTTGAACTTTAGCAAGATCTGCCATGTTGTGCTACAGTATATTTATATATAATACATATGCATGCGCACAACCCTTCGCAGAGATGAAGTTCTCAACCCCACCCATTTAAAGTCTTCATTTAAAGAGGTGTTAACTGCAGTAAAAGATCTACTGTTATCTACACATCAAATTTTGTCCCAGTAAGAAAGAGTCTTCCTTAGTGGTTTCTGTATGATCAGTGTTAAGTATTATACAAATTTGGCATTAGGGTGTTTGCTTTTATATATATATATATATATATATATATATATATATATATATATATATATATATATATAGATTCCTATTACAAGAAAGAAAGTTCACTACTTCGAACTTGTAATAGGAAGCCTCACTTCTGCGAAAGTTCACTTTAACGAAAGTGAACTTTTGCGTAAGTGCACTTCACCAAAACACCGCAGCACAGTGGAGGACATAAAAAACAAGCTATGTCCTCCACTATGGTGCGATAGTCACGAACACTAGGGTTAGGGCACGGGTTAGGGTAAGGGGATAGTTAGTAAAGCTATCCACTTACCCTAAGGTTTGTGACTATTGCACCATAGTGGAGGACATTGCTATGTCCTTCACTGTGCTGCAGTCTTCACAGACCTTAGAGTTAGGGTTAGCCCCTTACTATGACCCGTGCCCTAACTCTAAGTTCCGGAAGTACTGCATGGAAGTTCAAGTACACCACCTGTTTGTTGTACTGAATTTCGCATAAGTGCACTTTCGCTGCAGTGAGCATTCCATTTCGAATTAGTGAAAACTCTATCTAGTGTTTTTTATATATATATATATATATATATATATATATATATATATATATATATATATATATATATATATAAACTTTTGACTGTGCTTTCAAACAATTTTGGACTGTCTCTTTAAATGAAGACTTTAAATGTTACTTTGTAGCAATTTCCTGTTTAGCCCTGATAACGCCAGTGGGTAAAACCAGTTTGTACGGTCTTCATGCTTTGGAGCTTGGCTGCTTTTATTTTTTTTGAGGAATAAATCTGCCATTGCAACAGTAATGTTGGAAGTGCTGGACTTGTTTTGATATTTTTAGTTTCTACATAGTTCTGTTCACTCGTTGTGTACTGTTTTTTTTATCTACACATGCACACATATATATCTAGGGGTATATCTGTGTAGACAATGTAACATAGTACCAAGAAAATGTAGTTTTCCAGCCTTAAGGGTAGTGCACATTTTTGTTGCTAGAGTCCATTGGAAAACCATCAAGTTTAACCTTGCTTAAGGAACAAGAGACACAGAGGATGTCATACGTCCAAGAAGTACTCAACCACAGAGGGTTTGCGAACCTTTGTGAGAAGCCTGTAGACGAAAACAGTTCAGTCTTGATAATGGTATTTTGCTGTTTTGAATATTAGCTGAACAATAAATTCTAATGCAAACTGGTTACAAACTGAACTTTTTGTAATTTACTGTTATGCACAAGGACACACACCTGGAGCAAGGAATATCCGGTTTCAATTAGGGATGCCTTCATGGTAGCAGTCAAGAGTCAATCATATAGGTAAGTGAAGACCTGGAAGCCCCTGCATCCTGAACCAGGCTGCCACTATTGCCATGCACTTGGCGGAGCTGTGGCAAGACCAAAGGGCAGTGCCCAAAACTAGTAATGATTGGCCCCCAGACAAAAAAGCAGAAATTTCTGTGAATGCCTCACTATCGTTATGTGATGGTAGGCATCCTTGAGATCCACTGAGCACATCCAGTCATCCTTCCTCAAGAGAGGCAGAATGGACTGCACTGTGACCATCTGGATTTTGGTCTGTTTAACAAAATGACTCAAGCTTTCTGAGATACAAAATATGGAACATACCCCTAGATCCTCTCCAGTATGGTGGGACCTCTGAGAACTTGGCTGACTAGCAGTTTTTGAATTTCTACTGCTATGTCCTTTCTCTAGTGGGGTGGCACATCTGGAAGGGATTTTTTTGGGTATACCAAAAGGGAATTGTATAACCTATTCACACAAGTCTCAACACTCATTTGTCTGAAGTAATTGCCTCCCAAACTTTTGGGTGGAGAAGCAAGTGACCCCCCAACTGCCTTCAGGAGTGCTGGAAGGGCCTTTCCGAGAAAGTCATGCTGAAATCTTGGATCTGCAGACTGCCCCCTGCCACATGGGCAGTGTCCACTGGGGCTCTACCCCTACCATGGGAACAGTCTTTACTACCAGTGTCCTGGAAAGGCTGTTGCACTTTATAAAAAAAAGATGCTTTTCACCTTTCTGGTTCCCAAAGAAGGACCAGTAAAGTGTAGAAAAGCAAGGTCCAATGGAAGACAGCATCTTTTCACCTCGCTCACCCCTGGTCAGCAACTCTGCGCCCTTTGGGACAAATGAAGAACAGTCAATAACAGCATCAATGAAGAGCACTTTAAAGCAGTCCACAAAAGTACAAAAGTAAATCCAGGTATGATGGCATATGCCAGTGCCTGCGGTACAGGATGTCCCTTTGGCTGCAATGGCCAACAACCTCATTCAGACTTGGATATGAACTGCGGACTAGACAACTAAGCCTTCTAAGACTTAACAGCCTTTGAAACTTCAGCAACAAGGTCTTGTTGAAGCCACAAATGGGCAACATAATTTAGGGCACACACAGCAAAAGTGGCTGAAGCATGTGTGCGCTTTTCCAAGCGATCCATGGCCTGAGACTCCCTGATAGGCAGATGGACCAAAGACCTCTTCTAAGGAATTTCCTTTTTAGTAGCAGCAACAATCATGGGTGGTGTCCACATCCAGACCATTGTCTAGTGGGTTCTGCCCTTGGGAGGAGCCAAATGTTTTTCTGGTTTCCTAGGAATCAGTTGCACCACATCAGGTTCTCTCCAAAGCCTCCATCACACCAGATCCAAAAGGCTGTCCAGAGGAGATCACTCAGGAAACAGATGGGCCTGTTCCAAAGGCCTCCAGAGAAACTCCTCCTCCCTTGGGGAGGTGACTTTTGTGCTCCACCCACGAGTCTGCTTTAACAACTACAGCAAATCATCAAAGGAGGCATCGTCCTGGGCAGATTTAGGTAAGCCCACCACCTACAAACAGATAGGTGTCCTTGGTGAGATATTCTTCTAAATAAATAAATCGCTTTCTCTTACACTTGCTACTACCTTGCACCTCCTTGGGTGTGGAAGCAGGAAGAAACAAGGGGGCCTGAAAGCAGGGGAGCCTGAGGACTCAAAGATGCAGTCCTTCCCCTGGAGGCAGCTGATGTAGATCAGCTTGGACAGAGACTGGGATATCTCAAGTAACTGCTAAAGCTCCCACCTCTGAACAGGAGAGGATCCTTTCAACAATGAAGGCCAACACCGAAGCCATAAAACCAGACCCAGTTTTGCTCAGACCTGCAAAACTCGACCAAGACACCAGTGCCTGGTGCTGACCTGACCAGCTCTGACAGAGATCAGACCCAACCTGTCAAGAGCCAAAGCAACCAAGGCTACTGATGACTCAGACCTGGAAGGTCAACTTTGACCATGGGATACCAGCCCTGAATGCTCAGCTCTGAGATGCCCTTGGCTCAGATTGTGTGAGAGTTGTGACAGCCAAGAATGGAATAGGTGCCCGAAGTGGTCATGCCATCAGTGCCACCAGGGGTAAGGGAAGCACAGTCAGACCCAAAAACTTCAGAACGGAGGGAACCAGGGGAAGAACAACAATGCTGGGGGCCCAAACCTCTGGCTTCAGAGCCAAGGGTGTGGGGATGATACCTAGCTGTATCTGCGGTTGCAAAAAGTATCTCATCAGTTGTTCCAGATCTAAAAGCTTGAGGTCCCTGAGCAACCTAACAGACCTAGACAAAGAGGCCACAGAACGTCTACTCAGACAACTCCCTAGTGGTTGCTGGATCTGGCGAGTGGATCTGAAAGGGTGAAGACTGGACCCAAGGGGGATGAGAAAATTCTGCAGGAGTAATAGTGCAGAAGAGAGACTGCAGTCTGCTCAAGAAAGCAGTAGCATCCATGGCCAAAAAAGTAGCAGGGTATACTAAGGGTAGGGGGTTTGGAAGACTGACACTAGCAGCACTGGAGATCGGGGCCAAATTGGCACCAATGGACCCAAAGGAGTCACACAGCAGGAGAGGCTGAAGAGCAGTGTATCTTCGGCTCGGACTGTCCCTCTGTTAACAAGGATCATTTATGTTCCTTCTGCTCTTTCCCATGGGACTTCAGTCCCTTGATCTATCCTTCTCCCACTTTTCTGTCTTCTTGCTACAGAAGGGAGAAGGAAGCAGCAGGGGAAGGTTGAGGCAGGCCCTTCATGACAAGCTTCGTCCACCTTTCATTAAGTGTGTTAGTACCAAAGGTGGCACATATTTGACAATCCATCTATAAATGGGCAGTGCCCAAGCAGTATACACATTTTTCATGGGGATCCTGTGGTGGCAGTTTACTGTCCACGTGAAACACATTTGTTAAACCCTTAAGCCTTCAAGTTTTCTATTTTCAGGGAAAAATGTACACTAATATATGATATAACAGTCAAACTGAAATAATGTCTACCCTACCTACCTAGGAAAAAGCACATAAGCAATAATTTTATCTGTTAGTATCTATTTACACAATCTATTCATTGTTAACAATGGCTATTAGTTACCACTAAATACAAACTGTGAGCATAGTCTTTAAGAATAAAGACAGGAATGCCAACACACCACACATACTATCAAAAGTACAGTTTTGTACCTACCATAAATGTAGATGTTCGAGTGCTAATACAGCTGCAGTCATAACAGATGGGTTCTCCTGCCGTCAGGCGGGTCCTCGGTCGGCCGAATTCCAAAGTCTAGGTCCGGCGTCGGTTGTCATCGCTTCTTCCCTGACGTCAGTGAGACAGGGGTATAAAAGAACCAGCCGATGCCATTTTCTTCAGTTTTTCTTGCCCCAGATGTCAGGTGCCCCCAGAAGGAAGGCAATACATAAATTTGTGTAATAAAGCAATGCCATATAATCAAAATACAGTAGTGCAAGCAAATACATCATGAATGAATACCCCAATCTGGTTGCATGAAGATATGTTAGCCAATAGGCCTGTCCCAAGAGGGGAAGGAGGGAGGGAAACCTGGACTGCAGCTGTATTAGCACTCGAACATCTACATTTATGGTAGGTACAAAAAGTACAGTTTTGTACCTACCATAAATGTAGATGTTCGAAGATCCACATTGCTGCAGTCCTAACACTTGGGTAGTCCGCTGTCCCAGTCGGCCCGAATACCAAAGTATATGGCTGACGTCGGTCAAGGCGCATTAGTCTGACGTCAGGACGTCAGGGTACAAATGCGCATGACCGACGTCATATCCTCAGTCTTTTCTTGCCCCAGATGTCAGAAGACCCTAAAAAGATAAGGCTAAAACCAAAAAACACCACACACTCCTGCACCAAATATATATACAATATATACCAATTTACAAGAGTATAACCTCACCCACACAACCACCCCTAAACACAGAGGGAAGGAGGGAGGTAATTGGACTGCAGCAATGTGGATCTTCGAACATCTACATTTATGGTAGGTACAAAACTGTACTATGTTCTTCATACCACATTGCTGCAGTCCTAACACTTGGGTAGAATCCCAAAGCAGAGGTAAGGGAGGCTGGCAAATCCTAAGGAAGCAGGAGCTGACAACATTCCCTGCAAAATAGCCGTGGCAAAACCAGCCCTAGATTTAGAGTAGAGAGGAAGGTGGTAATGCTTAGAGAAAGTATGCACTGAACTCCAAGTAGCTGCCTCCAAAATATCCTTAGTTGCCACCCCCCTTAGAAATGCTGTTGAAGTGGCAGTAGCCCTAGTGGAATGAGGCCTAATCCCAGCTGGAATCTCCTTGCCATGATGGGAATAACAAAATGCAATGCAAAACCCAATCCACTTAGAAATAGTTTGTTTTGACACAGGCTTGCCCTGAGAACTCAAAGCAAAAGAAACAAACAACTGCTGAGACTGCCTAAAATCCTTAGTCCTGCTTAAATAATAACGCAACTGCCTGTGTACATCTAAAGTGTGCAAAATCTTTTCCCCTTATTTTGGGGATCTGCATAAAAGGTAGGCAAATGAATAGTTTGGTTTAAAGCCACACTAGAAACCACTTTAGGCATAAAGGAAGGATTAGTGCGTAAAGATACCCTATCCTTATGAAAAATCAGGAAAGGCTCAACCGCCATAAGGGCCTGCAATTCAGACACCCTTCTTGCAGATGTAATGGCTAACAAAAAGCAGTCTTCCATGACAAATATTTCAATTCAGCAGTAGCTGCAGGCTCAAAAGGTTGTAGAGTGAGTTTCTCCAACACAAAATTGAGGTCCCAAGCAGGAATAGGAGCTCACGTGGGGTCTTATATTCTTTGCCCCTCTAAGAAATTGCTTGAACAAAGGATGAGAAAACAATGGTGGGTCACAATCATAGTGAGCTGAAATTGCTGCAGCATGAATCTTAATGGAAGAGAAAGACAAACCTTTGTCCAATAACTCAGTAAGATATTGAAGAGCCACACTCAAATTTGGCTCAAACATCCAAATCCTTTGCTGTACACCAAAATAAAAATCTCTTCCATTTTCCTGCGTACACTTTCCTTGTACTAGGTCTTCTGGCTTCCATAATCACATTCAAAACTTGTTGAGGAAGCTGAGACCTGCTATGGTTCAAAACAGAATATGCCAAGCTGTTAGATGAAGAGAGTGAAGCTTGACATTGAGCAGATGCCCGTCCTTCTGAGACAATAGGTGTGGAATCAAAGGTAAGGGCCATGGAGGCTTCCTCACCAGACTCCTCAGCAATGGGTACCAGTGCTGCCGAGGCCAATCTGGAGCTATTAAAATCATCCTTGGCTTGTCTTGTCTGACCTTTAGAAGTACCTTTGGGAGGAGAGGCAGAGGTGGAAAGGCATACACATGAAGATTTGTCCAACTGAACGAAAGAGCATCCACTTTCCAGGCTGTGTGATGAAACCTTTTCGTGCAAAACTTTGGCAGCTGGTGGTTTAGTGGAGAAGCGAACAGATCTATGTCTGGAGTTCCCCATGACACTGTCAATGTCTGAAATACATGAAGATCCAGTTTCCACTCGTGGGGATCCATGATTTGCCTGCTTAACACATCTGCTAAGGAGTTCTGTGCTCCTGGCAGAAACCTTGCTTGAAGATTCAGCTGCAAGCTTAACGCAGTCTCCCACAAAATCATTGCTTGCCTGCATAGAGGATAAGAATGTGCTACCCCTTGTTTGTTGATGTACCACATGACAGTTGTGTTGTCTGTTAGAATCAACACCTGCCATGGAAGAAGTAAATCCTTGAAAGCCAGTAATGCAAACTGGACTGCTAACATCTCCTTCATGTTGATATGTAGATGCTGCAGTCTGGCAGGCCACTTGTCTTGTATCCACTTTCCATTCAGATGAGCTCCCCAAGCTGTGTCTGAGGCATCTGTCGTTAGAATCTGACTGCGCCTCTGGCGGGTCACAGAGAGTCCCTTGTTTAGGTGACATTCCTGAGCCCACCACAAAAATTCCTTTTGAATGCAAGGTATTATTTGAATGACAGTGTCCAAATCCTGGCAGTGCTGTGTCCATACATTTTGAGATACCATTGTAGCTTCCTCATATGCAGTTTGGCATTGGGAAGTACCAGAATACAAGATGCCATGAACCCTAAGGCTTGAAGGACTGTCCTTGCAGTCAGCCCGGACTGATGAGATAGTTGATGGAAGTAAAGAAAGATTCTTTTGTTTGTCCGGGGTTAAAAAGGCCATCTGGGTTGCTGTATTCAGTCTCACACCCAGAAAGCACATGTCTTGAGAGGGTACTAGACTGGACTTTATTTCGTTCACAGAATACCCTAGGCATCTTAGCACTGCTATCACATATTCCAAATGCTGAAGAAGCACGTCCCTTCCTTGAGCCAGCATCAGGCAATCGTCCAAATAAGGATAGATTTGTATTCCTTTTAGCCTGAAGAAAGCTATCACTGGAGCCAGAACCTTTGTGAATACTCTGGGCGCAGTAGATAAGCCAAAGGGCAATGCAGAGAACTGATAATGAGAATTCCCAGCTCGAAAACGCAGATACTTCCTGCAAATTAGTCTGATAGGAACATGAAGGTAAGCTTCCTTGAGATCCAAAGTTACCATCCAGTGATCTTTGCCCAGCAGAGGTAAAAGCTGTTGTAACGTCAACATTTTGAACTTGGGAATGTCCAGATAAGTGTAGAGGATAGATAGATCCAAAATTGGTCTCCACGTGTTCCCCTTTTTTGGTAATAGGAACAGGCGAGAATAAAATCCTAGGCCCCTTTCTGGCACAGGAACCGGCTGAATGGCCCCTATTTGGAGCAACAGAGAAATTTGCTTGTGAGCCTCTTTCCTTTGTTGAGGAGGAATGTCTGGCATGCCTTTGAAAGGAGGCAAGGTATGGAAATAAAACCTGTAACCGTGGTGAATGATATCCAATACCCATCTGTCTTGGGTAATTAAACTCCAGTTTTCTTTGAAAAGTGCCAACCTTCCTCCCAAAGGTGCTGCCAGACGAGAAGATTCTGGCAGCTGAAAAGGCAGGTCATTGCGTCTGTTTACGAAAGGACTGACCCCTGCCCTCACCAGAAGACTGAGCAGGTGCACTCCCTCTTCTAGGCCTAAAAGAACCTTGAGCTCTGCCTCTACCACGTCTAGACCTACCCCTAGACTGGGAATCATAAGCAGGATATGTCCACCCCTTGGTAGGCCAATTTCTACTAAACTTCGGAGGCTGAACCTGCAAAAAATCTTTAACAGTCTGCATAGACTTAGCCTTGTCTTCCATTTTCTTTAGAACTGCTTCCACAGGCGAACCAAACACATCAGATTGTAAAGGAGCATCTAAAATCCTTGTTTTCACATGCTCAGCTAAATTCTGATCCCTCAACCAGGCGTGCCTGCGAAGAACCGAACCAGTGGCAGCCACCCTCGAAGAGGCCTGCACAGCATCAAAACCACATTGCAAAGAATGCTTACCCACCTGTTCAGAAACATGAACTAAATCCTGCAACTCTTTACACTCAATACCTTCCGCCAAAGCATCTACCTTAGACTTTAATTGTGAAAGGAGATAATTTTGGTATTTCAACATGTGAAACTGGCAATTCAAAGCTCTCATGGCCAAAGTGGAAGAAGTATACACTTTCTTTCCCCATCTATCCAAAGCCCTTGCCTCTTTATCTGGAGGAACAGGATTTTTAACAACAGAAGCCTTAACACCTTTAGGCCCCTGTGAAACAGTTTCTGGGTCTGCCCTAGGACTCTTAAAAGGTACTTATGCGCTTCAGGCACCCGATAATATCTATCCGGTTTGACTGGAGCAGGAGGCAACGAGTCAGGGTTCAGAGAAGCCTCTGCAAAACATCCTCTACCACATCTAGAACAGGAGGTATAGCTAAAGGCCTATGCTGGGGTAGAAACAAAAATTCCCTAAGCCTTTTCCTGGAATCAGAGAAATCCTGACCTTCCCATTTAAAATGCTCCCTCATGGAATGAAGAGTCTCTGAAAATGAAAAATCCTCAGGAGGAGAAGCAGAAGGAGTAGAATCATCTACATCAGAATCAGAGTAAGGCGAATACTCCTGCAAGTCTTCAGCCGAAGACTCAGAAGCATCCGAACACTGCTCAAAACTCCCAAGCTCAGGTTCCACCCTAGGCCTCTTATCAGGAGGGGGAATAGAACCTCTAATCATTGTAATCAAATCTTCTGCCATCTTAAGCATATGCTTCTTAGGAACAGACCCTGAAGAACTAGGGGTAACTCCTGAAACAAAACCTGGCCTGCCCCTGGGAGAAGCCTTGGAAACAGCAGGGGAGGGCCTAACCACCTTAGGAAGGGAAGGAAGAACAGCTACCTGAGAAGCCCCTTCCGCCTGGCCTACCTCCTGAGAGGTCACATCTTGCAGTAATAAAGTCTCTCCCTGGGATTCCAAAGAAATTTCTGGCTGAACCCCTGGTTCCACCGAGCCCTCTAAAGAACCGACATCCGGGACGGACGGTTCTTCCAGCCTAGGCTTTGCTGTTTTGTCCTTGCGCTTTTTTGACGAAGCGGGCGTCGGAGCATCCGACGGCATTTTATAATTACACCGCTTCCCAAAAACTAACCTGGCACAATCTAATCTTCTCTTTATAGTGCGTTTGTTAAATCTAGCACAAGAGCGACAGCCAACAACGTCGTGCTCAGGCCCTAAGCAAGGTATACACAAGGTATGGTAATCCCTATGAGGTATCTGTTTCCCACAAGAAATACAGTTATTCACTTTTTCTGACATCCGGTAAAATACTGAGGCAAGAAAAACCAAAATAATCTAACGAGGTACTTAGCCAACTTGGATTCGGTCTGAAACTCCGACTTCGGAAAATCTCAGAACGCCAACCTGCACTTGCAAAACTGCTTCTGCATCAGACCATGCGGCAAAAAAGACTGAGGATATGACGTCGGTCATGCGCATTTGTACCCTGACGTCCTGACGTCAGACTAATGCGCCTTGACCGACGTCAGCCATATACTTTGGTATTCGGGCCGACTGGGACAGCGGACTACCCAAGTGTTAGGACTGCAGCAATGTGGTATGAAGAACATCTGTACTATGTTCATCGTGCATACAGCTGCAGTCATAACAGATGGGTAGAATCCCAAAGCTAAGAAAGGGGTGTTAGGCACTAGGTGGAACTAGGAGGAGCCAGAATGCCCTGCAAGACTGCTGTGGCAAAGCCCGCTCTAGATTTGGAGTATAGTGGAAGGTGGTAGTGCTTGGAGAAGGTATGCACAGAACTCCAAGTGGCTGCTTCTAAAATATCTTTGGTAGGAACTCCTCTGAGAAAGGCTGCAGAGGTAGCCGTGGCCCTTGTGGAGTGAGACCTGATGCCTGTAGGTACAGTTTTGCCATGAAAAGAATAGCAAAAGCGTATGCAGTGGGCTATCCATTTTGAGATTGTCTGTTTGGAAATTGGCTTTCCTTGAGCTCCTATAGCATAGGACACAAAGAGCTGTTCTGATTTTCTGAAAGGATTTGTTCTGTCCAAATAATAACGCAGTTGTCTGCGGATGTCAAAGGAATGTAGTAATCTCTCCCCTTTGTTTTGAGGATTAGGATAAAAGGTAGGTAAGTGTATGGCCTGATTCAAAGCTACTCTGGATACCACTTTTGGCATAAAGGACGGGTTGGTTCATAATGAAACTCTGTCCTGATGGAAGATGATAAAAGGCTGCACAGCCATGAGAGCTTGTAGTTCTGAAACTCTACGAGATGAGGTAATAGCCAGAAGGAAAGCTGTTTTCCAGGACAAATATTGCAAATCTGATAAGGCAGCTGGCTCAAAAGGAGGCAAGGTTAGTTTTTCCAGAATGAAATTGAGATCCCAAGCAGGTATTGGTTGTTTCCTTTGGGGTTTTAGATTCTTAGGCCCTCTGAGGAACTGTCTTAAGAGGGGGTGCGAGAATAAGGGTGGATCAGTGTTGTATTCTGCAGAAATGGCTGAGGCATGGATTTTGATGGAGGAGAATGAAAGTCCACTGCTTAGCAGCTCAGCTAGATACTGTAATATTTGAGGTAAATTCAGTTTTCCAGGATCCTGGCCCTTTTTCTCATTCCAGACACAAAATCGTTTCCATTTTGCGGAGTAAGCTTTTATAGTAGACGGCCTTCTGGCCTCCAAAATGACATCCTGAACCTCTTTGGAGAGTAGGATCTGTTGTGATGCTAAGGAATCTTCCATGCGGCTAGATTGAGTGTTTTTAGCTGACTGTGAAGAGTTTTGAAGCTGTGCTGAGTCAGGAGAAGAGGCATTAGAGGCAGGGTCCATGGTGGGGAATGCGTCATGCTCCTCAGGAGTGGGTACCAGTGTTGTCTTGGCCAGTCTGGAGCAATGAGAATCATCTTTGGTCTGTCTGCTCTGGTTTTCAATAGAACTTTGGGCAGCAGAGGAAGAGGTGGGAAGGCATAAACTCTCATTGATGTCCAACTGAAAGAGAGAGCGTCCACTCTCCAGGCCTTTGGATGAAAAATCCTTGAGCAGAATTTTGTCAATTGGTGATTTTTGTGGGAGGCAAAGAGATCTATGTCTGGCCTTCCCCATGCTTGGATTATCTCTGTAAAAACTTGAGGATGCAACTTCCATTCGTGTGGATCTGTCATATTTCTGCTTAGGTTGTCTGCCAGCATGTTTTCCTTGCCTGACAAGTACTGTGCTTGTATTTCGATTTGTAAGTTCATGGCCATGTTCCAAAGTGACATGGCCAGTCTGCATAGGGGGTATGAATGTGTTCCCCCCTGTTTGTTTATGTACCACATTACTGTGGTGTTGTCCATTCTTATCAAAAGTTGACCTGGTTGCAGAAAGTCGTTGAAAGCTATAATAGCATTTATTACTGCTAGCATTTCCTTTAGATTGATGTGAAGGTGCTTTTCTTTTTGGGACCATTTGCCCTGAATGCACTGATCTGTCATGTGCACCCCCAAGGCGTAGTCCAAGGCGTCTGTTGTGATGACTTGATTTGCTTGAGGCTTGCTGAATGGGAGACCTGTGTTTGTTTGGCATGCTTGAGCCCACCACAGAAATTCCTTTTGAAGACATGGAATTAGTGGTATTATTGTTTCCAAACTGTGGCTGTGTTGAGACCATAGGTTTTTCAGGTACCATTGAAGTTTCCTCATATGCAGCCTTGCACATGGGATTAGTAAGATGCAAGATGCCATGAATCCCAGAGCCTGCAGGATTTTCCTTGAGGTCAGCCTGGTGCAATTTGCTAGTGCTCTGAAGTATTGAGTTAGTTGCCCCTGCTTCTCTGACGTGAGGTAAGCCATCTGGGTGTTTGTGTCCAAGTTGGCACCCAGGAAAATTATTTTCCGAGAGGGTATTAGCCTTGATTTCTTTTTGTTGACTGTGTATCCCAGAGAATTCAACAACATTATTACATAAGCCAGATGTTTCAGAAGAATGTGCTTGCTGTCCGCTTGGATCAGGCAGTCGTCCAAATAGGGGTATATTTGTATCCCTTGAAGTCTGCAGTAGGCAATTACTGATGCCAGGCATTTCGTGAATACTCTGGGCGCAGTAGATAAGCCAAAGGGCAATGCAGAGAATTGATAATGGGTTGAACCTGCAAGAAATCTGAGGTATCTTCTGCAATTTTGTCTGACTGGGTCATGCAGGTATGCCTCCTTGAGGTCCAATGTTACCAGCCAAGACTCCTTGCCCAGCATGGGAAGAAGCTGCTGTAGAGTGAGCATCTTGAATTTTGGTACGAGTAGAAATGTGTTTAGGATGGATAGGTCCAAAATAGGTCTCGAATCTTTTCCCTTCCTTGGTACCAGGAATAGTCTGGAATAAAAACCTTGACCTTGTTCGTGCGTAGGTACCTCTTGAATAGCTTTCATGTCTATGAGATCTGTAATTTGTCTTTGTGCCTCTGCCCTTTCATTGTGTGGCAGGTTTGACATGCCTCTCATTTTTGGAAGGGTGTGAAAATGGAATCTGTAGCCTCTGTTTATAATGTCCAGGATCCATTTGTCTTTTGTGACAATATGCCAAATTTTTGAAAATAATGCCAGTTTTCCGCCCAAGGGTGCTGCCATTTGAGTCTTGCTTGGCATGCAAAGGGGAAAGTCATTGGGCTTGCTTTCTGAATGGTTGCGAGTTATCCTCACCACCTCTTTGTGTAGGAGCTTGCCATAGTCTGCCTCTAAACGATCCTTGGGATTGCCCTCTGCCCCTCGGGCGCCTGTATCTACCTCTTTGGGGTCTGTCTGTGGCTGGAAAGGACCAATTTTTGGAAGGCCAATTTCTACTGAAACGTGGGGGTTGTACCTGTAGAAAATCTTTCACAGTTTGCATTGATTTAGCCTTTTCCTCCATTTTCCTTAATACCTCCTCAGCATTAGCACCAAATAATACATCCTTTTGTAGAGGGGCATCTAGTAATTTAGCTTTGACATGATCTGGCAAGGTTTGTTCCTTGAGCCAGGCATGTCTACGTATGACTGATCCTGTAACAGCAGCTCTACATGAGGCCTCTAGAGCATCAAAACCACATTGTAAGGTATGTTTACCCACTTGTTCTGCACTATGCATCAAATCCTGCAACTCCTTCAAGTCTGGTTGTTCAGGTTGTGACATTTTACTTTTCAATTGTGATAACAAAAACTGTTGGTACTTTAGCATATGGAACTGACAGTTTAATGCCCTCATGGTTAAGGTAGGGGAGGTATATACCTTTTTTCCCCACCTTTCTAAGGATCTGGAATCTTTCTCGGAAGGTAATGGATTTTTAGCAGTGGAGGCCTTAATTCCCTTGGGGCCCTGTGAGATGGTTTCTGGGTCAGCAGCATGGCTTTTGTATAGAAATTGGTGTGAGTCAGGAACCCTGTAGTACCTGTCAGGCTTGACTGGGGCTGGAGGTAGAGAATCCGGGTTAAAGCAGGCCTCCGAGTACACATCATCTAGTATGTCTAAGACAGGAGGTATAGCCAGAGGCCTGTGCTGAGGTAGCAAGAGAAATTCCATAAGCCTTTTCTTGGAATCTGAATAATCTTGGCCTTCCCAGTGGAAGTGTTCTCTTAAGGTATGTAAAGTTTCCCCAAATGAGTAATCCTCTGGGGGGGGATACAGAGGGAATGGACTCCTCTGCATCAGAGTCTTCAAAAGGGGAGTAAGAATGTTCCTGATCAGAGTGCTCTGAAATAATGGAGCCCTGATCAGAGGAGGGGGATTCTTCCTCCACTCTGGGCCTTTTGTCCAGGGGGGGGTTGAGAACCCCTGATAAGAGTAATTAAATCCTCAGCCATTTTAAGCATCTGTTTTTTAGGCATGGGGCCTGGAGATGGGCCCTGTGTAGCTTGTCTCTTAGAATGCATGGCTGCTTTAGACTTAGTGAAAGCCTTGATGGAAAAAGAAGAGGAAGGTCTGAAGACACCTTGAGAGGAGGTGGACCTGTCCACATTTTGAGATTCACCGCCAAGAGTGGCTTCGGTACCTGTAGTCGGGGTGTGGGCCGAGGAGCCTGCGACCTCGAGCACAGGAGACACCACCAATGAAGTGTCGTCGGTAGTCGGGGGCTGCGTAGGCGCCTCGCTGAGAACCACGTGTAGTCGGCTTTGGCGTGGTGTCGGCAGAGGCCGCAGACCTCGTTTGTCGGTCCTTATCTTTGCGCTTTTTAGACAAAACTGGAGTCGGAGTATCCGACGACATAATATAGTTAAATGTTTTGCCAAAATAATGCTGGGCGAACTCCACCCGACGCTTAATGGTGTGTTTGTTGAATGTAGCACAAAAGCGACAGACCGAGACGTCGTGGTCTGGGCCTAAACAAGGAATACAGAGGGAATGGAAATCCTTATGCGGTATTTGCTTCCCACATGAAATACAATTATTAACTTTGTCTGACATCGGTCTGAGGCAAGAAAAGTTTGCCCAACGGGGTACTTAGCTTTCAAGAAGACTTTGGTTGCAAAATTTTCGTAATTTCAGGAGCTGGCCGACCGGCACTTGCGAACTGCTTCTGCTTCGGGCACCGCGCGGCAAGAAAGACTGAAGAAAATGGCGTCGGCTGGTTCTTTTATACCCCTGTCGCACTGACGTCAGGGAAGAAGCGACGACAACCGACGCTGGACCTAGACTTTGGAATTCGGCCGACCGAGGACCCGCCTGACGGCAGGAGAACCCATCTGTTATGACTGCAGCTGTATGCACGATGAACATCAGGAAACACCTACAAACATATATAAAAAACGCTACATCTAAAATTCCTACAGTGAGATACTGCACAGAGGGTTCAGGGAAAATATCATAAAACCAGAAAAAATATCCAAAAAAGGATACAAGATGGTGGAACTCTATCACAATCCAAACACAATGTCAGTTTGCTAATGAGATCTGGGGAGAGAGTGTGTTGCAGTAGGGTATTATGAGTAGAGCAGGTGGAGCTCAGACTGAAAATTCTAAAAATGGCCAGTGTCAGATCTGATAACCCACAGGTTGAAACAAGACAGAAGATGAAATCAAATCAAAGTGCAACTAACTTTCTGAACAAAAGTAAGAGTCCCTTTTTCTCAAAAGTCTCTCCGCCCTCAACCAACAAACAGGATAGCAGTTACTTCAATAATTCCTTTCTGCATTGACAAGTACAAAATCTATGTCCACAACAAAGATGTTCTTCTGTTGAGTCTCATTCACTTCTGGATTCCTTTACAGGAGGATGCCTAGGTCTTCATAGAACAGACCATAGTAAAGCAATTCTTCCCTACCTTCAGTGTAGTAGCCAGAACCGATATACAAGGAAATCATTTCCTCCTCTGACATGCATATCAAACAACCCTCTTATCTATCCTAATAGTTTCTATTAAATGAACCATGCAAAAATCCCTGTCTGCCTAATACTAACAAGATATTTACCTTCTTAAAGCAGCAGTTCTATAAACATCCGTTACAGTATTACAACAGCAGCTTTAAAGCAACAATTCTACCACTATTTACACACAATATTTACACTTTCATCTTGAGACAGGATTCTGGCAAGTAACACCATACTGCATTACTATGTCCCTTCCATATACAACAGATGGGCAAGTGAGTTTTACAAAGACCATCTGCATTGCAGTGCATCCAGGTCAAGCCTGGTAAGCATTTCACCATAAATTTTAAAAGCCTGCAAGAAAAGTGTCCAACTTGCATAGCGCTGGGTTCCCAACCTCAGTCTTCTCATCCACAACAGTGTGGCATGGCATGCAGCTGGTTTAAAATGTTGGCAAACCAGGTAGTATGTCCAGTTAACTGCAGCTTTCCCTTTTAAATGTGAGCTACCTGATTTCTATGCTACTCGGTTTTCAACTAAAAATACGATCTTCCCCAAAGGTATGAGATAAAACTGCTCCTACAAATATATCCGATACAATCTCTGATAAATCAGTATATACTACAAAAGGCATACTGAAATCTAGAGAGGCTAATATGGGCTCTGAACATCATATTTTCTTTCAATTTATGAAACGTATTGTCTGCCTCATGTCAATTTCACCTTAAAGGGCACCCACCCTTTCATAAAATCTGTAAGAAGGTAAGGTACTGATGCAAAATGGGATGCAAATTTTCTACAGTACGCTAAAACCCAAAGAATGCCCTCCAGACACTGGACCCAACCCAATTTGGTTTTGTCAAGGGCAGGTCACGCCTACTCAACCTGGTGGACTTCTTTGAGAAGATCACTAAAGCAATCGATGAGGGCAAAACAGTTCATACTGCCTACCTTGACCTGGTCAAGGTTTATGACAATATTCCACTTGGGCACTGAAACTCAAGAGTTGGGTACAAACCTTTATGTCACCCGGTGGATAGACATATAGCTCACAGACAGGACCCAGGAAGTTAGAACTGGGGAGTCCACCTCTAAAGAGTCACTGATCACAAGTGAAGCCCCTGTGGGATCAATCCTGGGACTGCTCCTTTTTGGCATTTACCTCTCTGTAGTCAAGACCAATGGCAGTGGCCTCTGGCTGACTAAAGTTGGAGGTAAATGCAAATTAGGAGGGTCAATGAATCTCCCAGTGACAAATGTTCATCAGAAAGAGCTGACAGACAAAACTGGTGTCAGAGCAATGAACTAAAACTAAATGCCAAGAAAAGCAAAAGGACACCTACAGAAATAACGTTCTAGACTTCAGGAGTGCCCACCCATACATCATGAAAAGGAATGTAGTCAAAAGCCAATTTATCAGGCTCTCCTGCTTGGTTAGCAATGACCTGACTTTTGCAACAGAACTGGCTTTCTTAAAACAACCTTTTCTACAATGGCATCACCCTGCACAGCTACTGGACAATCTAGCCGCAGAAATTATTTCTGCCAGGCACTAAGTTTCCTACCATTTTAAAAGCTGGTTTCACCCCCCACCCTGCACGACCTTCAAATTCATAGGACAGATGTTGCAGCTTTCCCATTGCTATATCCAGGGGTATGTCTGCTATCAGGACTGTTGTCAACAGAAACTGGATTATCTCTTCTAACAAGGATCTACAAAACACACACGGTAATGAAACTTTGTTCACTTTCAAGGAAACACGAACACTACGTACTATGTTTGAAAATAAGAGACTTGCCCTTTTTTGTGACTAACAACGTCACCATGAATAACTCTCTGGGCATATTTTCCTGCAACTCTTGTGTGGTGTGTCAATATATTTTTACAGGATCTAATTTCTATTTTCGACACTGCAACTTCACAGTGAGATTTCCCAAACACTATGACTGCCATAGCACGAAGGTAGTATACACTGCGGTCTGCCAATCATGATCTGCATTTGATCTAGGCAAAACTACCCGCATTTATCAGAACGCATCAAGTAACATTGCTCAGCAATGAGATCAAAAGACTCCAGCAACGCTTCAGGGAAACCGTTCCCGATGGCAAAATTTTGACAAATTCCTATTTTTTGTGTTAGAACAAGCGCAATGTTTTTTTGGTGACACTAACAATTTACTGGAAGTGAAGTAACTACGATGGCAACTCCTACTAGGAGCAGATTACACCCCAGGCATCAATGACTAACTTAAAATGTGCTTTACGCTGACAAATTTAATGCAGCCAGATCTCGGCTGTGTGCTTCTGATGTTTTGTGTGTTTATTTCTTACTATGTCATGGACGTACTGCAGAAGTGTTATTATGCTATTAAATTAATGCATTTTCTCCTGCGGAATATAAAGACACTAGCCTTTTGTACTACCATTCTTTAAACCTAACTAGCTATTCATGTTTATGGCAGACTAAAATATTTGCTTGCCACAGGTGTACTACTTGAACACTATTGTCCTATTACCTTGCAATATTTCATGTCATTAGCCAATCATGCAGCTGTTTCTAGTTATTGTCCTATCATTTGTTTCTTTATTTCACTGAAATATTATGTTCTCCTCTGCTACATTACATTCACAGCTGACCAGAGTGAGACTCAAGTTTACTATTATATAATATATAAAACTTACTAGCTATTGTTAATTATTGCATATTAACCTGAAATGTACTTTACGCTGGCAAAATTAATGCAGCCGTATCTTGGCCATGTGCTTCCGATGTTTTATATGTTGTTTTTTCTTATTTTGTCTCAGTCATAATGTACAAGTATTATTACCCTATTACTTTACTGCATTTTCTCCTGATGAACATATAGAGACAACAGCCTATTGTACTACCATTCTTAAAACCTAACTAGCTATTCAAGTTTAGGGCAGATTTTAATATTTTTCTTGCCATAGGTGTACTGCTTGAAAACCATTACCCTATCACCTTGCAACATTTCCAGTCATTAAAAGTACAGCTATTCCTAGTTATTACCTTATCACATTACTATATTTTACAGAATTATTAGATTCTCCTCCGCTACTTTACATTCACAGCTTCATCCTCTGACCGGAGAGGGACACCATTTTTTTACTATTATACTTAATAGCTATTACTTACTACAGCACACTAACTTGTTTTGGTATTTTGTACACCATACACACATAGATATAGCCATTTCTCAGCTAAGGTTTCCACTAGTTTTAGAATACCATATCACGTTGCGGACAATTTTGCTACATTTTCATGTATTATTTTGCTTTATCTGTCACAGCTTGTTGTATTTCTTCAAAAATTACTGAATTTCTACTTATGCTTTACAGCCTCGCCGTATCTATGAACAGTTACTTCAGTTGATAAATGTATGTAACATCTCTAGTTTCAAGCAGTTTATAACTAAGGAGTCTATACCACATTTTACTGATTCAATGTACTAAATGGACTTGCCATTATGTCCGTTTTTCGGCCATATCTTCGACTAGTTTACTCTCATTTTTGCCAGGAGGTATATGAACCTAGCTAGCAACTACTGCTGATAACATTTAAATATTTTATTAAAATATACACCTTCAAACACAGAGATGTAGCTGGTTCTCGGCCAGGACTTCCACTTGTTTTGTAAACTTTATCACAGCTGTGCTAGTCTCTGAAGTTGATGCTTTATTTTGCTACATTTACAGTCAATATGGACCGGAATACCAAAGGCGGAAGTGTGTCCATATTCATTAAGAATATCAACACCTCCAGGATAGTTGCTCAGCATAATGCAGCCGAGGTTATCCAAGTGCAAATAACTCTGGGCAAAACTGCAATCCAAATTTTAGCTTGCTACAGATTACCCACCATGCCCCAGGATTCCCACTAGTTTTTTCTTGATGTACTGGAAAATATTAGGGTTCAACCAAACATCCTAATAATGGGCGATTTCAATTGCCCCACCATTAACTGGGAAAACTACTCGTGCACCAATTCCTTCGCTCAACGCTTTCTGGAATTCAAACTCCAATGCCCTGGATCAACGTATCCACACCCCCACCAGGGACAAAAATATCCTAGATCTAGTCATTACCAACATGAGGGACGGGTGTTCCACACCTGAAGTCCACACCTCAATGGTCTGATCTGACCATAAGCTAATTACCCTAGATATCTACATCCTGCCCCCACCCCCCCCATTCAGAAAACCATGGTAAAAAATTCTACAAATCTAACTTCATGCTTCTTAAGACAGAAGTGGTGAACTTCATGATACCCATGCAGATGGACAATAGTTACAACTACTGAATCCTACACAATTGCACTTTATAAGCACTTACATGAGTGCATGGATCGTTCTATCCCAAACAGAACCAAGACGCTATCCTCCAAAAAAAGGAAGCCAATCTGGTGGTCCCCTGTCATAAACAAACTGTGCAACAGAAGGAAGAAACTGTTGCAAAAGAGTAAAATCCCATGAGTGGAGGAGCTCCCTAGTCAGCCTCCGTAAGAAGCTGCGATCCCTGATAAAATCCTCCAAAGCTAGTTACGAAAACAAAATTGCCACTGATTCTAAAAACAACCACAAAGCATCTAAATATACAGACCCAACTGATATTGCCAACATCTTGGCAGATAGGTTCAGTGCTAACTTTACCCCCCTCTCGCCACCTAAAGAGCCCATCTCTATAACAGAAGGATGCAAAGTTCCTGTAATCACGGCTGCACAGGTAAAAAATACACTCTCCAAAGCAAAGAACACAGCATCCATGGGACCAGACAACATCCCAGGCTGCGTTCTACATGAACTACAGAACGAAATGGCACCCCACCTAAGTACCATGTTCAATCATAGCCCCACCTCAGGCTTTGTGCCTGCTAAATAGCGCACAGCGACAGTTATCTCACTCCATGGGGGAGAGCCACCCCGGAAACTATCGCCCCATTAGCCTGACGAGCCTGGTCTGCAAGGTCATGAAACGTATCATCATGGAACTTATAAACAAAGACAATGGTGATCTCCAAACTCTGCACCCCACCCAGTTCAGGTTTGTAAAAGGCAGATCATGTCTCCTAAACCTGATAGACTTCTTTGAAGCAGTCACCAAAGCTGTTGACAAGGGTAAGGTGGTTAACACAGCCTATCTAGATCTTGCCAAGGTTTTCGACACCATAACCCACTCTGGAATTATAGATAAACTCACTAAACTAGGTATAAATCCCTATGTCACAAGATGGGCTGCCACCTGGCTCACTGACAGAACCCACACTGTTATAGTAGCAGACTTCAAATCCGACTTCAGACCAGTGACAAGTGGAGTACCACAGGGTTCAG
>NC_056729.1:1146054373-1146056873 GCF_019279795.1 Protopterus annectens | reverse complement strand
GAGAGAATCCACTTTCCATGCTAGTGGGTGGAATGTCCTTGTGCAGAACTTTTGAGCTGGTGATTGAGAGGTGATGCGAATAGATCTATCTGAGGCATTCCCCATTTCTTTGAGATGGTCTTGAAGATGTCCGGTGCAGCTTCCATTCGTGGGCATCCGATGTGGTTCTGCTTAATATGTCTGCTAGAGTATTTTCTTTTCCCGGTACAAATATTGCCTGTAACTGGATGTTGTAGCTGAGTGCCAGGGTCCACAGCTCCAAAGTCATTCTGCATAGGGGGTATGAATGAGTGCCTCCCTGTTTGTTGATGTACCACATGACTGTGGTGTTGTCTGTCCTTATCATCAACTGGCCCTCTTGGAGAAATGGTTTGAACTTTTGGATTGCCAGTTTTACAGCCAGCATTTCTTTTAGGTTGATGTGCAGGTGAAGTTGATCCTGTGTCCACAATCCTTGCACGCATTTGTCCAGCATGTGGGCCCCCCATCCTAGGTCTGAAGCGTCTGTTGTGATGGTCTGGCTTGCTTGACATCTGCGAAAGGGTAGGCCTGGGTTTGACTGACATGCCTGAACCCACCATAGGAACTCCTGCTTTAAGCATGGAATTAGTGGGATTTATGTTTCTAGGCTGTGTCTGTGTTGGGACCATAAATTCTTTAGGTACCACTGTAGTTTTCTCATATGTAGTCTGGCAAATGGGACCAAGATTATGCATGATGCCATGAAGCCCAAGGCCTGCAGTACTTTTCTTGCTGTTAACTTGTTCAGTTTTGTTAGTGCCAGGAAGTAAAGAGGGAGTTCTTTTTGTTTTTCTGTAGTCAGGAATGCCATTTGTTTTACTGTGTCCAATTCAGCCCAAGAATGTCCTTGTTTGGGATGGTATCAGCCTTGACTTTTGTAAATTGACTGTGTATCCCAGTGCTTGTAGCAAGTAAATGACCCTTTGTAAATCTGTTGTCAGCTTGCTTTTGTTGTCCCCTTGTAGCAGGCAGTCGCCCAGGTATGGGTAAATTTGAATTCCTGTAGTCTGCAATGGGCGATTACTGATGTCAGGCATTTTGTGAATACTCTGGGCAGTAGATAAGCCAAAGGGCAATGCTGAGAATTGATAGTGCTCTGATCCTGCAAGAAATCTGAGGTATCTTCTGCAGATTGGTCGAATGGGGACGTGCAGGTATGCCTCCTTGAGATCTAGAGTTACCAGCCAAGACTCCTTGCCCAGCATGGGAAGAAGTTGCTGTAGGGTCAGCATTTTGAATTTTGGGACAATGATGTATGTATTTAAGGTGGACAGGTCGAGAATTGGTCTCCAACTTTTTCCTTTCTAGGAACTAGGAATAGTCTGGAGTAGAACCCTTTCCTTGCTCTGCTGTTGGCACTCTTTCCACAGCTCTCATGTTTGCTAACTCCATTATCTGTTGTAGTGCCTCTGTTTTTGATTTGGAGGTAGATTTGGCATTCCTCTTTTGACTGGTAAAGTGTGGAAGTGAAACCGTAACCTTGATCTATGGTTTGTAAAATCCACTTGTCTTTTGTTATGTAGTGCCAGTTCTTTGAAAATAAGGTTAACTTTCCGCCTAGAGGAGCTGCTATTTGTTCCCTGGTAGGCGGATTTAGGTTAAGTCACTGTGGTTGTGCTGATGTAGTGGCAGTGGTTGTGTCTGTGCCTCTGTTGTTACCTTGCCACTGTCGTCCTCTGTAGGCACCTCCTCTGGATTGGTTTCTGCCTCTGGAAGCGTCTATTTCTGCCCCTTTGAAATTTTGTGGAGTCAGGAAAGGACCAATTTTGGCAGGCCAGTTCCTGCCCCTAAACCTTGGGGTTGAACCTGCAAGAAATCTTTAACCGTTTGAACAGATTTTGCCTTTTCTTCCATTTTCTTCATAACCTGCTGGGCAGGTGTACCAAACAAACTTGTCTTATCCATAGGAGCATCTAGCAACTTAGCTTTAACATGATCCGGTAAAGCTTGCTCCTTTAGCCATGCATGCCTTCTTATCACTGTGCCAGTCATGGCTGATCTAAATGAAGCCTCCAGTGCATCATAGCCACATTTTAAGGAATGGTTGCTAACCTGTTGTATGTTATTTACCATTTCTAATACATATTTCTTATCAAGAGATTCATCAGTGGTTAGTTTTTTAGTTAACTGATCAAGCATAAACTCTTGGTATTGTATCATGTGAAACTGACAATTTAAAGCTCTAGCTGAGAGAGTAGCTGAAGTGTAGACCTTTTTACCCAATCTGTCTAATGACCTTGCTTCCCTTTCAGAAGGAATAGGGTTTTTAGCTATGGTCGCGGCTACTGCCTTGGGACCCTGGGATATAGTTTCGGGGTCTGCAAGTGGGGCCTTGTAGAGGTGGTGATGAGTATCTGGCACCCTGTAAAATCTGTCTGGTTTGGCAGGGGCTGGGGGTAAGGAATCTGGAGCGGAGCATACATCATTGAAAGCATCATCCACCACAGAGAGAACAGGAGGTATAGCTAAGGGCCTGTGC
>NC_056729.1:1146047836-1146048873 GCF_019279795.1 Protopterus annectens | reverse complement strand
TTTTTATATTCAAATTCTCATTTAGTCCTGGTGTTAGTTCTGCATTCAGTCTGAATTGCCATTTGAGCTCCCTGACTTCAAGTAGGAAGTACGTGTCTCCGAAAAATGGAGCTATTTGTTCAAGTACAAAAAATTTGAACCCTGTGAATCCAGTGCAACTAGTACTGTGTTTTCCTAGTGCATTGCCAGGGTTATGGGATCTTACTGCTCCTAGGTGTTCTTTGATGCGGTCTGATAATTTCCTGGTGGTTTTGCCGACGTAAAATGCTGGGCAAGAGTCGCATTCTGCTGCATAGACCACGGAAATGGTGTGGCAAAAATAAAATCTTTGGAAGCAGACTTTGAGGGAGCAATGTTGGAAAATGAATTGCCCCACCAAGATGTATTTGCAAGACACACAATTGCCGCAGGTGAACATCCCTTTGGGGGCTGTGGTAATGCTGCTGTTGTCCAAAAGGAGATATTAACCCTCAGGAAGAATCAGCTCCACAATACTGTGTTCAATCTGACGAACAGATACCTCACTCCAGCACACCTGCTACTATTAAGCAAAGGCTTCTCTTTCCTGCCCTCGCAAAGAGCGAGGACCCCTGATGTGCTACTCGACCTCAGGCTCTACCTGAGGAAACTGAACCTTAAAATCATCTACAATGACCAGGAGGAGGACGCTACGGCAACCCAGGGCACCCAGAGTCAAACTGCCAACAAACTCAGGAGAAGTATGTACACCCCAGCCATCAATAATACCCTCCAAGCCTTCCAAAATGTATGCGAGTTTGAGATCAGAACTCTACTCAAACAACCCAGTAACCACAAATGGTTCAACCTCACAGAGGCAGAAAAAAGAGCATTAAACGACCTCAGCTCGGACAGAAGCCTGAGGATCATGAAGGCTGACAAAGGCACGGGCATTGTTCTCATGGAACAAACTGCCTATGCCAACAAATTAAACGAGCTGCTAAATAAACGAGAGTACTACCAAGCGGTCACCCTACAAGAAGCCATCAATAACTTCTCCAGTATTGATAACCTACTCA
>NC_056729.1:1146017836-1146040336 GCF_019279795.1 Protopterus annectens | reverse complement strand
GCAAACACATTTTGTAGAAAGAGAACAACTGTTAGAATTAAATCTTCCATTTTAAAGCGCATTTAATATTAACACTTTCATTCAGTCCAGGGTATGTTTCTGAATTAAGCAGTAATTGCCATTTAAGTTCTCTTAGTTCTAAATATAATTCCCAATCTCCAAAAAAACTTGTTCTAATACTATAAAGTAAAATTTACTAAAAGTAGTACAAAAAAATGCTATGTTTAGCAAGGGCGTTCTTTAAGTTCTTTGCCCTGATGGCTCCTAGATGCTCCTTAATATCTGAAAGTTTTCTTGTAGTTTTACCTACATAAAATGCTTTACAAGATGCACAAATACCTGCATATACTACTGCTGTAGAATGGCAGGAGAAATATTTTGAAAACTTAATAGTATAATTACAATGTGTGAATGTGTACTGAGATCCTATGAAAATGTTAGGGCATACCACACATGTATTACATGAATGCATCCCATTTTGAGAGTTAGAAATAGAAGTAGAATTAATAAGAAAAGGTAAATCTCTGTTTTGTCTGCTATGTAACTCAAATTAAACGAGACTGCTGAAGTGTAAAATGGGCAACATGAATTTCTTTACAAGACCGTGTTTATGCTCAAAAATGAAAGTACACCGTTTCCCTTAAACTGCATCTATACTGGGATTACTGAACATATATTTATTTGACATTTGTTTACTGGGGTGGTCTGACTGGGTCTACAGAACCTGTTTTCAGAAGAGGCCCGGGGAGAAAAGATCCACATACAGTACAATACAAATACAGTATAATCCAATACAATAAAGATTACATTACAAAAACTATATAAAAATAGGTTGAAAGAACTGCTACAAGATGTTGTAATATATTACTACACATCTAAACAGTTCTATACAGTTAAAAGATTACAGACGATAACTGTCACTCTCATCATACATGAAGTAGAAACAGCAGCAAGAAAGTTAGTGATGCAGACATATAGCGAGACAGATTTTAAGAAGAAGTGAAGCAATAAAGCCTGAGCAGCAGCTTAAGGATATGGTATAGAAAAGGAGAAGGCATTAGAAGAGCTTTAGGATCTTGTAGTCTGTGAGGTTTTGAAATATGACAGAAGAGGAAGACCTAAGCATTAGGCAGGCTTTATGCAGGAGCACAGCCATGTATTTTTATGATAATTTTTTAAAGAGGCTTTGAAATAGGTTAGGCCAGGAAAAAAAAACTGGTAGCTAGAGGTAATGAATTCCAATGTATGAATACAGAGTGTGACCAGGTTTTCTTGTGGATTTTGTGACATCCAAGAGATTTTTGTCTTCTGATCATAGGAATCGGTTTGTTGTGTAATGTGTGACTAGACTGGCTAGTGCAGGGCAGGCAGTAGGCTTGAAAATAAGGTTGTGCAAGGTGGACAGCTGAATAAAGGCAAGTTGGTTGGGTAGTTCAAGCCAGTCTAATTCTAGGAGAGATTTACAGTGGTGTGTGTGACAGAGTTTCCTTTCCATTTGTTTTATCTATGTGTAATGTTGCATAAAGCAGAACATCTTCATCCACAGAAACATTGTAACTTAAGTGTACACGAGTACCAAGACTCCCTTACAAAGAAATTTCTTAACATGACATCACACTTATCAATGGGTAACATGGGTACATAAGACAGACATGCAGAGGTGTAACAGTAAAAAGAAGCAGATTGCCTGATGAATTTGTACACGGTAGGAATGCCCATGAATGTCAAGACTTGCACTTTCCCTTTATTTTATAAGCGACATAATTTCTAAGAGAGTTTTAACTATTTCCATTTTTAAATTGTCTGATTATGTTTAAAAATACTTACATCCTTCTGCTTGTGAAATCCTATCTGTCCCACATCCATGTCTCCTGTTTTCTTCAGATTAGACCAAGGAGTATATACTACTGTAACACTACTCATTTTGCAGCCTGTCAATAATCAAATACATTGATAATAGTTAGCTAACAGTAATTTTCAGTAAAGCAATGCAGTATAAATTTGGAAGGCTAAAACTGTTACAGCATTCACATCAAATAATAAATAAAGCCTGCAAGAGTAACTTCCATAGCATGCTGTCATAGTCTGGATGCTACGACTCAAATATTCTCACTACAGAGAAGGGTTTATCAGAAAGTCATACAATGCAATCCACAGGCAAATAACACAGTGAAGATAACATGACATGGCGTAATGGGGATAAGATACGAATGAGTGCTTAGACAACACTGTCATGCAAGGGATAGTGCTGCAAAATTAACTCTCACAGGTCAGGCCAGTCTTTGTTCCCTCTCCATCCTAGCCTCTGCGCACCATCCAAAGTACTTTTCTCTCCTTTTTTTCACACTTTGCCTTAAGCATTGGATTTTTCTCCATCCTTTTAACACACCCTACATGGTCAAGATTGCACTGTAACAATAATGGAGGAAAAACTATTAAGCTGGTTATCTGCACCCAGAAGTCGTAGGTTCTGGATGCTCTGAGGTACATTTGAAAGCCTTTTTCCAAATTTTTGATCCATGTTTTTTTTTCTGCCATCCTTTTAAACACAGCCAAAATTACACTACAACTTTAAAAGAAATAATTTAATACAGTGGAATGTGTACTCTGGATGTCCTACGATGCATTTTACAGCTTTTTCTAGCATTTAGATCTAATAATTTGAACAAAAATCATGAGCAAGGAAAGTAGTTCAGTTTTATTTTTTACTCAAACAACTAAGTTGTGCCAAAGGTCTACTATTAAAAGCTGGCAATATAAAAGCTCTATAAAACAAACAAAAAAAAAAGACAAATGCTTGAGAGAATACATAAATTTTGTTTGGCTGATATCAGTGCACACCTCCCTACACCCCCCCCCCCAAAAGTCACCTTTTATGTACCTCTCTGGTGTTAGACTGGTATGAAACTGAATGAACAAAAGGCCACAGTCATATTTTAAGTTGATGCTGTCATACAGCCCTTTCCCTGGAAAACAGCAATGTTCAGTGCATCATTCCAATGTCAGACTTGGACAAAAGTATATCTACAAATCACCGCACACACAACCCTAAACCATAGCAATGTTCATTTATACTGAATTTCAAACAATACATTTTGTGATGCTACTCCTGTTAAACCAAATCAATGAACAGCCATTCAACAGCACAAGTAATTCATTTTTATCCACAGATCTATTTATTCATCCATTCATTGTTGATTCAGTCCCATAAGGCTAGTGGCCTCTGTTCAGGGGAATCCCATGGTGGTATTTTACTGACTAGGGGAAATTTGGTTAGGACACTTCCCTACTACCTACCAGTCAATTAAAGACACTTGATTACTTTGTAGACCCTCAGATTCTGGAAAGTAATTAAAAAAAAATGGCCCCATTAAAATATTTCAATTTGTTTTCCACAAAAGCACGTTATTTCTCCAAAACCAGACTAATGACTGTTTATTCTAATCATGACAGTAAGGTAAGCCGCTTTCATATACAGTTCGCCCAACCATTCCCAGCAATTATTGCTACTTTGTTGGTTGTGTACATCTCTCAAAAGGCTGTTTGCAGCAAAGCAAAAGTAAAGTCAGTCACAGTAATTTCAAGTTTGTCTGGCATAATGCACAGTACCACAGTGAAAAACTCATGCAAAGGCACACCAGTCCTGCCAGTACCTGACTGATCGTTTAAAATTAGCAAAACAAAATGGTCAGTCACTTTCATCCACATACATCCCACCTAAAGCAGTTACAGTCACTTTGCCGACTGTGTATGACCCAAAAATAAGATTGTGCTTAAAAGAACACTTAATGGCTACAGTTATGCATTTCAGCTCTGCTTCACACACACAATCCCCCAGAAGATTATTCCAACTTGTTTTACATGGATCACATTAGTCCAACAGGATAATAACAACAGCAAGTTATTTTTCCCCCACAGACATCCCATGACCATAGCATGCAATTATAGAAACAGATGCTTAACTAACAAAAATTTAAGAAATGAAAATAGTGGCCACAGTAATGTAGCTCAACTCAGTCTCACAAAAACAAAATAGTTACTAGCCAGCAACAGAATACCCCAACCCTAATTCAGCAAAGCCATCAACTGCAAATATCTGGTTGCCTACCATGACAAAAAAAAAACTTACCCTGAATGATTACAAATTATTTCAAAGCCAGACATAAAATCCACTATCCTGTTTAAAATTTGATGGCGTTCCATTCCTTGCTGTCCCATCCACAATCTAGACAATGAATCAGATTTCTTTTCTACATCATGGATAGGACACAGCCTACATCAAAATGAATACACCTCAAGGATTTTCAAAAAGATAATGTATTTTAGCTTCTTTATGTTTAGGGCGGCCACGGTGGTGCAGTGGTTAGCATTGCCACCTCACAGCAAGAGGTTCTCCAGTTCGATCCTCGGCTGGGGTGCCTTCTGTGCGGAGTCTGCATGTCCTCCCTGTGGTCGCGTGGGTTTCCTCCGGGTGCTCCGGTTTCCTCCCACATCCCAAAGACATGCTGCAGGTGGATTGGACACTCTAAATTGGCCTTAGGTGTGCATGTGTGTGTGCCTTCTGTGGAAGGTTGGGCGCCGGGCTGGCAACTCGACACTGTAAAACTCCACTGCCAATCAATGTGCGGACACGGTGATCCGCTGTGGCAACCCCTGACCGGGAAAAAGCCGAAAGAAGAAGAAGCTTCTTTATGTTCAAATTACCATAGGCAAAATCTCATATTTCCTTCTAAGATATAGGTCCCTCTTTTACGATCCAGGAAACATGTAATATGTATTTAAGCTTACTGTAAACATCCAACCCAATACCATTTTCTTGGCAAAGTAAAGTTGCGTAAAATCGAAATCTTAACAGCTGATGGCCTTCTCTTCACTTTTGCAATATTCTTTACTAAAGAGAATCCCTGCCAACTGCAGCCCAATGTCCAGCCATATACCAAAGCCTCAGGTTTTTATAGGTGTCACATGTATGCTCCCTACACAAGCCAAAGTGCATAAAGAGAGAGATGGATGTACATACCTCAGAGCTGAGTAGCCCTAGGAGGAACATGTGCATCTAGAATGAGAAAAGGAAAAATAGAGCAAAAGGGGAAGTGGGAGGGAAAAAATACTGCAACACTGAAGAGAAGGACATCCACTGTTATAATCATATTTTACACAACGGTACTATGTCCTATATCACTGGTGCAGTATTCATTACTTAGGGAAACCATGCAGGACAGCCCTGGTGGAAATGGCAACCAATTTGTATAGTTTAGTATAGTTTAGTATATGGACAGAGGTCCAAGAAGCAGCCTCAAGGATGGAATTGGTAACAAACCTTTAAAAGAAAAAAGAAAAGCACAAGAAAAAGCCACAGCCCTGGCAGAATGCCCCTGAAGCAGAGAGGCATTTCCCCATGAAAGTTGTAACAAAGAAATGGCCTTGGAGATCTATGTAAAAAATGGTTAGTAACTGCCTAACCTAGAAATCTGGGATGAAACAAAAAGTTGCTCAGACGTGAGAATGGCATTAGTCTTACCCAAATAATATCTGAGCTGCCTATGCAAATCCAACATGTCAAGACCTTTCTCACTAGTGGACTGTGGAGAAGGGAAAAAGAGGAAGGTACATTAACACTCATTAAAATAATTCATTAACCACTTTCAGCATAAGACACCCTGTCCCTGTGAACTAAAAATAGAGGAACACCCCTAAAAGCCTGCAGTTCAGACACTCTCTTGGCTAAAGTATGAGCCAAAAGAAGAGCAGTCTTCTTTTACAATGCTGTAAGGATGCTGAAGGTGCAGGTTCAAAAGGAACCTGGGTCAATTTTTCAAGGGCAAAAATATGGTCCCAGGAAACCACAACCAGCTTCCTGGGAGGCCTGACCTGAAGGACACCTTTAAGAAACTGCTTGACCTCAAACAAAGACCAGAGGATGGGTTAATGGCAGAAACAACTGAAAGGTCAGCTTTAACTGGAGAATAACCCACCCTAGCATGGACTAATTCATAAAAAGACAAAGTACAGTCGTGTACACTTACCATAAATGTAGATATTCACTGTTGCAGCCCTCACATATGGGTTATCTGGCTTCCAGTAGCCCTCAGTCAGCCCGAATACCAGAGTCCTTGGTATATGACATCGGCTGCAACCAGCTGTAAAACTGATGTCAGCACGTCAGGTATAAAAGGGAGGCAGACGATGCCATTTCCTCAGTTTTTCTTGTCTTAACTGTCAGAAGCCCCCAAAAGAAGGCTAACCCAGGAATGGCAGCACCCTGGACACATGTCATACAAAAAATAAAAATCTAGAGACTGTGCCTTAGGAAAATAGGGGGAATGGAGGGTGAGAAACCAGGACTGCAACAGTGAATACACTCAAACATCTACATTTATGGTAAGTGTACACAACTGTATTATGTTCTTCGCGTTTCACTGTTGCAGTCTTCACATATGGGTTGATTCCCAAAGCCCAGTAAGAACACAAAGGGGGGGAGGAAGGATCACAGATTAAGGGTTGGTGAGGAGGCCCTGCAAAACTGCAGAGGCAAAACCAGCCCTGGATTTAAAAAACAAAGGTAGATTGTAATGCTTTGTGAAAGTATGGACAGAAGACCAAGTATCTGCTTCTAGAATGTCCTTAGTAGGCATACCTCAGAAAAGCTGCAGAGGTAGAGGCCGCTCTAGTAGAATGGGTCCTAATACCCTGAGGGGGAACCTTCCCATGCTGCAGGTAACTAAAGTGAATACAATGGGCAATACATTTGGAGATGGTTTGTTTTGAAATAGCTTTACCCTGAGCTCCAGGAGCAAAACTAACCAATAACTGTTCAGATTTCCAAAAGGATTTAGTCCTGTTTAAGTAAAATCTCAGCTGTCTGTGCACATCAAGAGTGCAGAATCCTTTCCCCTTTATTTTGGGGATTGTTGAAAAATGTAGGCAGGTGAACACACTGGTTAAGGGTTAAACTGGAAACCACCTAAAGGAGGAATTGGTTCTCAGAGAAACCCAATCTGAGTGAAAAATAATGAAAGGTTCTACTGCCATTAGGGCTTGCAGCTCAGATACCCTTCTAGCTGAAGTAATAGCTAAAAGGAAATTAGTCTTCCAGGACATAAACTTCAAACCTGCACAGGCAGCTGGTTCAAAAGGAGGTAGAGAGTTTTTCCAGGACAAAATTAAGATCCCAATAAGGAGTAGGAGCTCTTCTGGGAGTTCTAAGATTACTAGCTCCCCTCAGGAACTGCTTCATCAAGGGGTGAGAAAAAATGGGTTGCTCAAAAGAACAATGAGCTGAAATTGCTGAAGCGTGAATTTTGATTGAAGAAAAGTCCACCATTAAGCAAGCCTGCCAGGTAGTCAAGAATGAGAGAAAGAAAAAGATGAGAACAGTCTTCTCCTTTAGCTAGCATCCAAGAGCAAAATCTCTTCCATTTATCTGCATAGGATTTTCTTGTGCTAGGCCTCCTGGCCTCATGAAGAACTTCAACCGCCTGTTTGGAAAGATTTAAAGTATTAGCCAGGCAGTTAAATGCAGAGTTTGAAGATGAGGATGAAGGCACTTTCCCCCTCCCTGATCCAACAGATCTGGTACCAGGGGAAGATGCCAAAGCTGAGCCTGGGAAAGGCTGTGAAGGAGGGGATACCAATGCTGCCTGGGCCAAACTGGAGCTATCAGAATAGCCTTTGTTTTTTTGTCCCTTATCTTTAGCAGTACTCTGGGAAGAGGAGGCAAAGGAAGGAATGCATAAACTGAGAGATGTGTCCATGGGAAGGACAACGCATCCACCCTCCAAGCTTTGTTGTGAAACTCACTGGTGCAGAAGGTTGGAAGGAGATGATTGGTGTGAGAGGAGAAAAGATCCACTTGTGGGGTGCCCCAATGATGAGTGATGCGCTGGAAAATGTTCCTGTTCAGTTGCCAGTCGTGAGGATCCAGAACATATCTGTTGAAATGATCCACCAGGGAGTTCAGTCTCCCTGGAAGATACTGAGCTATTAGTTGTTAGCCCATGGATGTTGCTATGGACCACAGTCTCATGCTCTGTCTGCACAAGGGGTACGAGGGAGTCCCCTCTTGCTTGTTGATGTACCACATGACCGTGGTATTGTCTGTCCTGATCAGCAGAGTCCCAGGGTAGAGTAGGTCCTTGAAAGCTAGTAAGGCCTGCTGCACTGCCATCAATTCTTTTAAGTTTATGTGCAGATGAATCTGCTGTGTGCTCCAGGTCCCCTGTATGCCCCTGCCCTCCAGATGAAGCCCCCCCATGCAACATCTGAGGTGTCTATGGTGAGAGTCTAGCTGGCAGGCAGTGGGCGGAAAGGCAGACCCTTGTTCTGAGAACAGGCTGTCGCCAACCAGAGGAACTCCGATTGTAGACAGGGAATCAGGGGAAGAATCAAGTCTAAGTCCTGCGTGTGTTGACACCAAAGATGTTTGAGGTACCACTGAAGTTTTCTCATATGCAGCCTTGCATATGAGATCATCAAAATACATGAAGCCATGAACCCTAGTACTTGCAGGAATTGCCTTGCAGAGAGCTGGGCCATGCTTGCGAAGTTCATGAAGTAAGCGGAAAGATCTTGCTTCTGCTGAGGAAGGAATACCATCTGGGTGGCTGTATTCAGACTCGCTCCCAGGAAAACCATCTCTCTTGAAGGAACCAGCTTTGATTTCTTTTCATTGAGAGTGTAACCCAAAGAGGTGAGAATGTTCTTCAGGAAATCCAAATCCTTTTCCAGTTGTTCTGGGGAGTTTGTTTGAATGAGACAATCATTCAGGTAAGGATAAATTTGAATGTTTGCCTGCAAAAAGCAATGGCTGGAGCCAGGCACTTCGTACAAACTCTGGGAGCAGTAGATAAGCCAAAGGGCAATGCAGAGAATTGAAAGTGTTGCTCCCCAGCCCTGAAGTGAAGGAACTGCCTGCAACTTTCCCTTATGGGGATGTGCAGATAAGCCTCCTTGACATCCAAAGTTACCAGCCATGAATCCTTGCCCAGCATTGGTAGTAACTGTTGAAGGGTGAGCATCCTGAATTTGGGAATCACCAGAAAAGTGTTTAGAAAGGACAGATCCAGAATAGGGTGCCAGGTGCCCCCTTTCTTGGGTACCAGATAAAGCTTAGACTAAAACCTAGGCCTGCCTGATTTGCAGGAACTGGCTCTATAGCCCCCCATAGTCAGTAGAGAAGAAATTTGAGTTTGTACCTCTGCCATGAGAGTTCTGGGTATGTCTGGGTGTCCTTGTAAAACAGGGAAGGTGTGAAAGTAAAACTTGTAACCTTGGTGTACTATACTGAGCACCCATTTGTCGCCTGTGATGGTAGACCATACCTCTGCGAACCTGGCCAACCTTCCCCCCAAAGGAAACCCAGGGTCCGCAGAGGTAGGCACAAGAAGGACGGAGTCATTGAGAATGTTTGCTTTGGGAAGCTGGCTTAGAACTCCCCGATTTAACTGAAGAATGCCATTGTTTAGCCCTTTGAGGGGCAGAAGCCTGCCCTTTGGGAGATCTGAAACCCCTAAGCCTAGAGTGACCATGCTTGCCAGAATCAGGGAAAGATCAATTCTAGGAAGGATAATGCCTACTAAACCGAGAAGGCTGAACCTGAAGGAAATTTTTTACAGCTTGCACAGATTTTGCCTTATCCTCCAACTTTTTCAGTACCGCCTCAGCCTTATTACCAAAAAGATTGTCCTTGTGCAAAGGAACATCCAGCAATTTAGATTTAACTGGTTCAGAAAGAGGCTGCTCCCTGAGTCAAGCATGCCTTCTAATTATGGAACCAGTGGCTGCTGCTCTGCAGGAAGCCTCCAAAGTGTCAAAACCACAATGAAGTGAATGCTTATTCACTGAAGTGGCAGAATTCAGTAAGTCTTGTAAATCTTTGTTCTCCGTCATGGAAGGAATATCCCCAAGTTTAGCCTTAAAAGCCTCCAAAGTATGCTGCTGATACTTAAGCATGTGAAAAAGACAATTCACAGATCTAATGGCAAGAATTGCAGAGGTATAGACTTTCTTACTCCACCTGTCCAAGGCCCTAGATTCCCTATCAGAAGGCACAGGATTTTTAGCAATAGTAGCCTTAACACCCTTCGGGCCATGAGAAATAATTTCGGGATTAGCAGTATGTTTTTTAAAAAGGAACTGATGAGATTCAGGAACCCTGTAATACCTATCTGGTTTTCTGGGGGCAAGAGGAACAGAATTAGGAGTTAAAGAATCTTCCATGAAAACATCATCCACAACTTCTAAAACTGGAGGTATAGCCAGAGGCTTATGCTGTGGCAAATCTAGAAATTCCCTGATTTTCTTAGACTGTGGAAAATCCTGACATTCCCATTTAAAATGCTCCCTAAGAGTATTCAAAGCATCCCCAAAAGAAAAATCTGGAGTGGAGGTAGAAGGGATAGAGTCCTCAGCATCAGAATCCTCAAAGCCAGAAAAAAGTTGAGAATTTCCTTCTTCACCCTCAGACATACTGGAAATCTCAGAATATGAGACAAACAAAACATCAGGAGATAATTCACTTGCCCTCTTTGAAGGGGGGGGGATGAGAGCCCTTAATCAGGGAAAGAAGATTACCAGCCATCTTTACCAACTGGGACTGAGGTATAGGAGGGTAGGCCGACGCCTGCTTGTGAGTAGGTTTGTGGCTGGAAGGTTTACTAGCAATCCGGAGGGATTCGGGAGGCCTAGCAACTGCAGAAGTCTGAATTAAGGTAGTCAGTCTAGTTCTGGTCTCATGTCGAAAAGAAGAGGCGTCAGAAGCCGGTGCCGGCAAAGTGGCTCCACACCCATCTGAGGCGGCAACAGGCGGAGGGTCTGAAGATGAAATAGCAGCCTGTGGCATGGATGACTCCGTAAAGGTCTCATCAGAGGCTTGCAGCTGAAAATCTGCAGACTGCAGGGGCTGCGAAAGCGCCTCACTGACTACCACTGTGCTGACTACCAATTTCACCGGTGCGTCATCAGTAGATTTAACCCTAGGTCTGTCACGGTCCTTGTCTTTGGGTTTCCTAGGTATATCCGCAGTCAAGAGACCAGAAGATACCATACCAACAAACTTAGGATAGACTCCGAAATGCCTGTACAAAATCTTAGCTCTACGAAGTATGGTACACTGGTTAAAGGAAGCACAGAGACTGCACTTCGGGACATCGTGCCCAAACAAGTTATACAATAGGAATGGAAATCACGGTGCAGAATCTGTTTTCCACAGGCAAGACAGTTAACTTTATCTGACATTCGTTAAAGCAAGAAAAGAGGATCCCCAACAGGGTACTTATCTGAAGGCGTCTTCAACTTGGTAGTCTGAAAGCGAAATGAAGGTAAACAGCTGATTGGCACTAGTGCAAATTGCATCTGCTTCGGGCTCTGCAGCAAGAAAGATTGAGGAAATGGCGTTGGCTGCCTCCCTTTATACCTGACGTACTGACATCAGTTTTACAACCAGTGGCAACTGACGTCATAGACCAAGGACTCTGGTATTCGGGCCAACTGAGAGCTACCAGGAGACGGATAACCCATATGTGAGGACTGCAACAGTGAAACACGAAGAACATCCAGAGGGATGTGTACAGAAAATGGATCCTAGTTAAGAGCGAGGCACCAAACAGAAAAGCTCTTCAATTTGGACATAGGATTTCCTGGCTTCCTGCAGAACCCCAAGCACATCCTCAAAAAAAGGTGCACAAAAGGAATCAAGTGGACAAGTGAGAATGAATGAGAGTCCCGCTTGTCCTTGTTGTAAGAAGGTCTACCCTGTGAGGTAACTTATGGTGATTGCCATTAGCTAGGTGCATAAATAGGGAGAACTAATGGTGTCTGGTACCAAAATGGGTCACCAACAAAATTTTGGGTGAGTCCTGCTCAATCTTCAGCATTACATTCAGAACTGGAGACTGGAAAGAAGACTTAGAAAAACATCCCCTTCCAAGAGACAGGTAGGACGTCCACCTTCCAGGCTAGACGACTTGGGACTGGTGCAAAAAAGAGGAAGTTGTCAGTTAAAAGGGAAGGCAAAAAGATCTACTTGAGGAGTACCCCACTGATGGGAAATGTCCAGAAACACACCTCTATGAAGCATCCATTTGTAAGCTTGTGTTACGGACCTGCTCAAAGCATCTGTCACTATGTTCTGCTCTGAAGGAATACATACAGCCTGAAGAGTCACTTGATACCGAACAGCTAGATCCCAAAACCTGAAGAGCTAGCCTGAAAAGAAGGCAGGACACTGTTCCTCCTGGCTTGTTGATGTACCACATTAATGTGGTATTGTTTGTAAAGCTTTTGAGAGTCCCTGGAAGAAGAATAATAAAAGGCATGAAGGGTGAAGAGGAGAACTATCATCTCCTTGATATCAATATGGTCTGGTTTCTGATGAGGAGGCCCAAAGACCCTGAACCCTGAAAGGGTCAAAACAGACTCCTCATCTCGTGTCAAAGGCATCTGAAAAATGTTCCTGAGTGAGGACTAGGGGTTGAATAGGAATGTCCTGGGTTGAGAGATAGCTGATGAATCCACCACTGAAGCTCGAGCTTGAAGCGTGGAAGAGGAGGGAAGAGAAGGGGACTGGACAATCCAAAGGATGACAGTGTTGGAACCATACTGACTTTAGGCACCACTGTAATTTTTTCATATGGAAAAAAGGCAATCAGAGAACGAACCTTGGGAGGAAGCAGAGACGCCAACACAGGGCTGGAGCCTGCAACAAAAACACAAGATCTGGCTGATTTCTTTAAGTTTATTGTAAATCCTAGGCTTTGCAGGAGGCAAACGGTACAATGAAAGTGATGAAGCAGTCTCCAGGGAGGAAGAATGAATGGGGTTGTCATCCAGACAAGAAAAGCTTTGGACTCCTCTCATCCTGCAAAAAGAAATCACAAGACCAAGGCATTTGGTGAAAATCCTTGGACAGTAAAGAGACCAAACAAAAAAAGCACAGAACTGAAAATGTAAGGAACAAACTAACAACTTCCTAAAAAGGGGATAAATAGGGCTGGGAAGATCAGCATCCCTGAGATCCAGAGAGACCAGGAAAGCCTGGGGAAGAAGAGGAGGAAACAGGGTCTTAAGGGACATCTGGAATGAAGGATCTTCAGAACAGTGTTGAGATGAGAGAGGTCCAGAATGGGTTTCTGGGTGCCTTCATTCTTGGGAACCAGAAAACTTCTGGAATAAAACCCCTTCAACTCCTGGGAAAGGGGAGCAGCTTGAAAGCTGTCTTGAGAAAGAAGGCCCTGAAGTAATTCTGGAAACAAAGGAAGCTGCTCCTGAGGAGCTTGAGGGATGCCCAGAAAGGGAAGAAGGGATTTCCACACTATGAAATATGCCCGGCAGATGATGAACAGAACCCAAGAGTCCTCAGTGATTGCTAACCAATTGGGTAGGGGGCAGAGAAAGACAAAGATAAAGGAACCTGACCAAGGAAAGGAGAAACAGTCAGATAGAACCTGGTTTGTCTTAAAAAGGAGATATAGAAGTGGAAGTCTTAATGGATTTAGGAGGAACCTACCTAGAACCCTTTTTACATTTGGGGAGAGGGCGATGCTGTCTGCGAACAAAGCCACACTTATGGGGATAATTCCTTGGCAACATGGGAATAGGAGAAACAAAAATATGCTTCAATTCCTGTATGGATTCTCCTTATCCTGCAGAGACTTAAAAAGCTCAGCAGCTCCAAAACCAAACAGGGTCCTATCAACAGGAGCATGCAACATTGTGGCCTTAATATCAGGCAAAGGTGGACACAAATCCAACAGCAGCATCTCAAAAGAGAACCAGAGGCATCAGCTGCCTCATAACTACATTTAATAGAGTGGCAGGCTACTTGAGAAGTGCAGCCCAGTAAAGAAAGTGCTAAGGTCTTTCCTTAAGAGTCCAGAAGATCACAGACAGCCTGGGAAGCCTGAGAAAGAAGGATTAAAATAGAACTGGGTTTGGTAATTAATACCCCAAAATGAAAAGGAATGCATATGTTAGAAGGAAAGGCACATTAAGTGTGGTGCCTGTTCTCAGTGTCCATATATCTGGAACAAGGGAGGGTGTTCTTAGCTAGTACAGGTAAAATGACTGAAGGAATTGCAACTCTTTTTGTTTAGTTTACCTAGCCCTTTGCAAAGGGTGTGAAGCATTTTATGTCAGTAAAACAAAACGTAAACTTAGAAATAGAACATATAAACACTATCATGACATATAGAAAATAAAATTAATGAATTATATAAACACACTAAGAAATGCACAAGGGCTAGGTTTTTATTTTTTGTTCTTGAAGAGGTAAAACATAATGTGGGGAGGGGGTCGTGGGAAGCAAGTATTGAATATAGAGAATTGTGGTGGCAAATTACATTACAAGCCAGTACATCCTCTGGTCTTAACAGAAATGTTGCTCCTCTTCTTAAAATTAGAACAGTTAAGTTATAATAGGAATGTTTTTAGCTCCTGCTGGACATGAATAAGCTCCCTTTGAATTTTAACAGATACAAAACTACTGGAGTCCAAACTATGAACCAGTGAGTTCCATAATCCTCTAGATCGCTCTCAGCTATACAAGGCAGGGGGAAGGAGAGTGGGATGTGATGCATAATAAAATTGGACAACACAGATACCAAGTTATGGTAAGTACATAACTTCTAATCTGATTATGTCCATTTCATTATGCATCACGAATAGGTCAGAGTCCCTAGCTACATAAACCCTGGGATGACCTCAAGGAAGGATTTGCCTGAGCACCACTAAGCCAAAGAAGGCTCTGTTCCTGGAAATGATGTCCAGCTTGTAATGAAACACAAACATATGGGCTGTGGACCAAGTAGCAGAAGCACAAATTTCATCAATTGGCATTCAAACAAAAAAAACCTGAAGAGGTCGACACGGATCTGGCAGAATGGGTTCTAACTAGCCAGGGAAGTTGCTTGGCTTGCTGAGAATAAACCGTGGAAATACATTCCGTAATCCATTTAGCTAAAGTAATCTTAGACATAGCCTGGCCCAACATGTTTGGTGAAAAGGCAATAAACTGCTCTGACTTTCAATGAAGTCTACTTCTACTTAGATAAAAACAAAACTGTCTGTGAATGTCCAAAGAATGTAATGTGTATTCGCCTTTATTGGAGTAATTGGGAAAAAAGCACAGGTATATGAATGGTCTGGTTCAGGTTTGCCTCTGAAGCGACCTTTGGAATGAAGGAAGGATTCATCCTAAGAGAAACTATCCTTGAAAAAGGTTATTACAATGGTTGAGAAAACAGAGCCTGCAATTTTGAAACTCTTCTGGCTGACGTAACAGCCACAAAAAAGATGGTCGTCCATGACAAATACTTCAGCTCACAAGAACTAGCAGATTCAAAGAGACTCTGGGTGAGACCCTGGAGTACTAAAGATCCCAAGGGGGAGAAGGATCCTTGATTGGAGGTCTTGGGTGAAAAACCCTTTTTAAGAATGCCCAACAGAGTTTGGAAGAAGAAAGGGTAGAGGAAAACAACTCCATTCCCAACACGGAAATTTTGTGATAGCTGCAAGTTGCACCTTTATTGTAGAAAAACTAGATCCCTCATGGAAAAGTTAGCTCAAAAACATAAGGACATCTGAAAAGGGGTCTATATTCCTTTGTGAAGCCCAGATGGAAAACCTTTTCCATTTGCTACAATTTACCTTCTTGGTGAAGGGCTTCTGAGAAGCCAAGATAATGTCACGAGCAGGTGAAGGAAGCCTGGACTTTAGCAAGATTACTGGATTTGGAGAAACTAATTGGTTAGTTTGAGGTACTAAGACTGGGCATCTGTCGTCCCATCAGACATAAAATGAGATCCTGTCTGGGATCCAGTATCCATGGAGAATATTTGCTGCGAGACCGCAGAAAAGAGAACCATACCTGACAAGGCCAGCGAGGGGCAATGAGGATAAGATTGGTCTTCAACTTGCTGGCTTTCTGTAAAATTTTGAGTATCAGGGGGGATTTGAGGATAAGCATACAGGACACCTGGAGCCCAATCTTGGACTAATGTGTCCCTAAGTGACTCCCCCGCAGGGGGGATCAGAGCAAAATACCTGCTGCACTTGTTTAGATGGCAACAAGGTTGGCCCTAACCACTGAAAATCTTGTTCGCTACTGACTGGTTCAGGGACCACTCAAAAGGACTCAAAATGGACCTGCTCAAACTGTCCGACAGAACGCTTGATTCTCTCAGGATATGCGTTGCAATGAGAAAGCGGTTCAAAGCAATTGCCCATTCCCAGACCCTCATGGACTCTCTGCAGAGTAAGAACAGGTTCCCCCCTGCTTGCTGATGTACCATACCACTGGCATATTGTCCATCAAGATTGCAATAATCCCCAGAGGGAGGTAGTCCTGAAAGGCTTGCAATGCAAGTAGAACCACCCTCATCTCCAGGACACTTGTGTCCAATTTAGTCTCTTATAGGGGACTACCTGCATTGGACCATCCTTCCCTGAAAATGCAACCCCCCACCAAATATGGAGGCATCCGAGATCACTGTGGCCAAAGGGGGGGAGGTCTGCCTAGATGAAGATGGTCTGTGAGCATCAACCATTGCAGAGGACATCTGCAAACTGGAGTAAGTTTGATCAGGGTTGATAACAGGCGACACCAGATGGACCACTGAATCACCAGACACCACTGAAGAACTCGCATGAAGAACCTGACTAGAGGCACCAGACGGATGACAGCCGACAAGGATCCCAAGGCTATGAAAACTAGGCAAGCTGATGGAGATGGTGTGTCTACTAGAAACTGGACCTGCTGCCTGAGAGATGATATCCTCTGTAAGGGAAGAGCTGCAACTTCTGTGATCATGTTCAACTCAGTCCTAATGAATCTGATGTCCTGGACTGGGACCGTCTTGGATTTTGTCATGTTCACTGTGATTTCCAGGTTGTGAAACGGGCGCAACATCAGCTGAATCGCCTGGAGTAGTTGATGCCTTGTGGGTGCCATTAGGAGCAATTTGTCCAGGAAGGGGAATACCTGGAACCCCTACAGACGGAGATGCACTGCGACTACTGCCTTGCCTCTGATCAACACCTGGGGACAGTAGTGAGGCCAAAGGGCAGGGTTCTGAAATGGTAACGATCGGCCCCCAGCTGGAAGCATAGATATCTCCTGAAGTGCCCATCTACTTTGATGACAGTATGCATTCTAGAGATCCCCAGGCACATCCAGTTGTCCTTGCGCACAAGTGGCAGAATGGACTGTACTGTAACCATGTGGAACTTTGTCTTCGTGAAAAACAGATTCAAACTGTTTAGATCCAGGATGGGTCAAAGGTTCCTAGTCTTCTTTGGCACCAGGAAGCGCAAGTTCTGCATCCTCGTTGTTTTGTTGGGACCCGCTGGATGACTTTTGTCTAGAAGGGCATTCTCCCTCTGACTGAGTGGCACTTCAGGGAGACACTCCCTGGTGTGGGGAGGAAGGGAAAAGGGAATACAGTAGCCTCTGGAAATAAGGTTTAACACCAAAGTGTTATTTGTGTCTGTCCAGGCTGCTGGGTGCAAGGATAGTCTGCCACAAACTGCCTCCAGAGTAGGGCAGTCGGGCAGCACTTTAGGAGTACTGAAAGAGCCTGTCAGAGAAGGGTTCCCTGAAGCCCTGGTTCTGTGGACCCACTCTCCTTCTGGGGTGGCATCTACCATTGAATCCTCTCCCTCTGCCCCTAAAAGAGGATTCATCTGCGAATCAGGAAAGGCACCTTTAGATTTGCAGAACCACATATTCCCGCTACGTTGGCTCTGGAAAAGGTCCATGGGGGGGGGATTTGATCCCTACGCCAGATATTGTCTTTCCCTCCTGTTTGCTGTGGGTGAATGTCTCCTTAACGAACGGTCTGACCAAAAGGAACTGGCAAAGGGTGCTTTAATGAATGAATGACGCTTTGAAGGGGTCCGCAAACCCGCACAGTCTCATCCAGGCATGTCTCCTGAGGGATATGCCTGAACCAACTGCTCAACATGTTTCCTACACCACATGGGAGATCAGCCTTATCAAGGAGTTAGCAATCAAAGCCAAAGTGTTCAGCTGTGTAGAAACCTTTTTGACATTTTCCTCCAACAGTGACTTCTCCAGAGAGGTGGGCAATTTCCTCCACCAGGTCTCTCTGAAGGTGACTGACGTGTGCCACATAACTCAATGTTCTCAGAGAAAAAGTGGCTGAGGCATACACCAACTTCCTATGTCTGTCCAAGGCCCTAGACTCAGTTTGGGGGATGGATAGTGGAATTCTGTTCTGCAAGCTCTTTTTTTTTGGTGGCTGCCTATACCACAATGGCATCAACTGGGACACCTTTACTCCAGAAAGGATGCTCCTGAGGGGGACTAAGATACTTATCCATGCATTTCGGAATAGACAGGTTGGTCTCCCGGTGGGGTCACCCAAGATGCAGATGGTCCCATCCCAAATGCCTCCAGAACACTGACTCCTCAAAGTAAGGGGGTTTGGAAGACCATCCACCCTTTTTCAGGATTTCTAAGATATCTCCGGAGTTCTCTGGGGAGGACTCAAACAGGGGACCCCCCTTGCTGAGGTGTTGGCTGGAGGCTCTCCAAGATGGACTGACCATGCATTGGATGGATAGCAGCAAAGCTTCAATCCACAGAGGATTGGGAAGGATCGTGTCTTCAGGTGTCGAGAAAGCCCTCACCTGGAATGCCAAGGATGCCGGAGAGCCTGCCCCCCCAACCCAGACACCGAAGCAGCTAAGCGAGAGAGAGAGGAGGCCATCCCAGATCTATCACCACCAGAGGGCACCAAACCAGAGTTGTCGAAGGCAGAGGCCCCCAGAGGAAGGGACTGCTCCGAGAAGCTCACATCTGACACCATCTCAGAGGACCCATCGTAGACCTCTCTATTCCGGAACCCAGTTTGCTCTGACAGAATTGGAGCAGAGATGGTCTGGGATACCGTCAGAGTTGGGGAAAGGAGTATCCCATGATCCATCACCAATCCACTTGAGATCACCACACCCTGCAACTTCGAAGCCAAGTACATCAGAGGAGGCGGAGGTATCGGTTGGAGATCTCACAAATCCAGTGTGGTCAGAGATGGCAAAATCTCCAGCTGGATCTGAGATTAGAGGAAACTCCTCATCATTCAATCCATATCAAAATGAGAGAGCAGAGAAGAAAGGAAGATTGCATCAACCTCATTGGTAATGAGCTTGGCTGCGCAGTCTGAGTGGGGAAGGGGGGACTTGCTCCGGTGCGAAGTATGACTCAGAGACCTGAGATCTGGGCGGGTGTGACAGAGTCCACTCCAGATACGATGACCTATGGATTCTAATGACCTCCAATGGCCCCGAAAGACTGCTCGGACCAAAGGTCAAGGGATCCAGCAGGGTGGGAGGTTTGGTCAGTGCTGATTCTCCCAGATCTGAGGGACCTCTCGGATCAGAAGAGAGGCAAACCACAGATGGATCCAATGGGAACGAATCCAAAAGCTTCCTTTGTTTTTCAGAAGCAGAAGCAGATGTCCACAGGGAAGTGCAAGGGGGGGGGTGGCTTCTTTTGGGAAGGAGTCTGGACTGCAGAGGAGGGAAGACTCCCTCTCAAGATTACCTTATTCCTCCTATTAGCAAGGGCCCAGGGACTAAAGGCCAAGCAAGTATCACATGGCATCTCCAAGTGCCCCATACCCAAGCAATAAACGCACCTCTTGTGGGCATCAGATTGGAGACTAGAGAGAAAAATAAGGAAGAATCCCACGAGAAAAAATGAAAACTTTACCTAGACTGGAGAGAGACTCGTAAATGCGTCTGTCTGTAATGGCAGCAAATGAGGTCTGGGGGTTTGAGGAGAAGTGAGGCATCATGGGAGAGAGAGGAGTTTGGGGCTCGGATCTGAGGACAGAGCCAAAGACCCATGTGTGATGCACAATGAAATGGACATCAGATCATATGTTCCTATTCAACCCTGAAGTATATCATGAAATTCGTCACTTTGCAAAACGTCCCTAAATCCACTAATCTGGAATCCACTACCCCTAGTAAAAGAAGAAAACTATGGATGACTTTGTACCCAATTCTTTCATTGGCCAAGCATACTGGCATTATTTTTATTAGCAAAACTTTCCACCACCTAAAGCTATGCTATAGAATGTCATAACCCTTCATCCCTATAGCTCATAATGCCTTAGCTAAATATGTGCTTATCCCTCAAGTCAAACATTGGCTCTCTTATAACTTTACACTCCAGTTCAAATACACAATACACACATAAAATACTAACTGCAATAAACAAAATCTGCAGATTTGTTCTTCTTGCAGAAGCCCAAACTAATCACCGACAACTTCTAAAGAGGTGCAACTTGCTATGTGTAAATGAGTCACATTTCTACTTTGCTGTCAAATCTACAATTACTAAAAATGTGATACCCCCTTCCCCCAAAAACAAAACTACAAATCAAGCAGCCTAAATATACACTTAGTCAAGAAGATAGCATCACCCTCACGAGCATTATCCTCACTAGACCTCATTTTTTTAAACCTCCACAGGAGAAAGAGTCCTCTCTAAGCTATAGCCAGCTGTTTGGAATCAGCTACATGCAGAAGTGAGGCAGCAAGAATGCTTCAATTACTTAAACTAAAAGAACCATTTAAAGGATACCAAATGCTCCTGCTTCCATAACCATAGCTAGTCCTTGCAGCTCATGCAGAAGTTACTTCTTTCTTAAGACACTTACAAATGTGCAATGGTTAAATGCCTGTCTTAAATGTACATAGTATAAATATCACTTGTGTTTATAATTGTATATAGTGTACAAATATACTGTTTCTACTTTGTTACTGTGCTGTTGCACAGCTGTGAATATTTTTTAGTGTATAAATAATTTTCTGTTTGTGCTTTGCACCATGGAGCCCAAGTCATGACTCATGACTGAAAAGGGTCTGTTGATAGGTCCACTTACCCAGTTATCAAACTGGAATAAACAGCATACAATAAGGGTTATAATAAACAGCATTACTGGTGTAACTCAGACGTTCACATATAATTACGTCAGTAGCATATTATCCACACTACCATCCCTGCTTTAGTGTGGTAAAACAGAAGCTACCATTTTTTGAGACCGTTACAGGAAGCATGATAGTAAATCAGAATAGGAATATATGAACTATAATACTGGGAAAGTGACCACAAGGCCATTAAGAAATCTAACAATATGCACTTTTAAGATGCACTCAAAGGTTCTTGCCACCCTTTACTTTCCAAATCAAGCAGAGTCATATGTGATAACTCGTGTAAATCCATGTCTACCCATCCAATCAAGTGTAACCTTAAATACAAACAAGGCAGTACATTAGTAATGGCAACTTATTCCATAGGCTGGAAATGTATTAAGTTAGAAATCTGCTATTTGTTGGTGTAAACCTAGGCCCCTAGTACAGGTGTTTGTAGAGTCACTGGTTTTGCAAAGAAATAGGAAATCAAACAGAATCGGGAAACAATTCTCCTAAGAGCAGCCACTATGCTCTACAGTATAAAAAAGAGTTGTGCTAAGCTGTCAGTATTATTGAATGACTTAAGGACATTATTTCATTTGATTAAAACTTGCTGGGGCCTTTCCAGTTGAGAGAAGTACTTGGATTTGTACATACCAAAAGAGGCACTGAATTCAATGCTTGGTTTGATAAACTAAGACTACACAGGCAAGATGACTAACTGGGCCATAAAGGATTTCCATGTTATGGAGGAAACACGATGCTCAAATGAGGGAGAGTTGTCAATCAAGTATTTAGGTCTCTTACGGCCATATCTGTTTGAAGAGAAGTACCACTTAGAGGAGGGAACAGCTGCCTTTTTTTAATAGCTTGAGACTATTTTCAGTACATCAAGTACGAGTAAATTTCAGCCCTTTTTGACGCAACTTCGTAACAGTGGAAGAGCAGATAATAGTGGCTAGATTGGATGTCTGCAAAATAAATGCCACACAAGAGAGGGCCCAGCACTGATCCCTGTGAACCCCCACCCAATTCCAATTTTAGGTTTACATATAGTACCAGCAACTTTCAATACTTGGGATCTGATGGATAATTTAACATCCAACATTGTCTGCTAAACAGCAAACTAAGCCTGCCAGACTTTTCAATAATAATTGCATGGGTGATTGTGTCAAAAGCCTTATCCAGTTCAAGATAAGCAGCACACACAGTGACCACTATGCACATCCTTTGACACTTCAAGTTTACTCTGTTCAAAAGACAGGACCTGTGCTTTACACAACTAATCTGAGTCAGGTCCAGATCAGTTATTCTGCATAAGTGAGCTCTGCAACAACACATCCAATGGCTTTGCATACAGGGCTTGGTGAGGCTAACGGGCCTAAAATGACCAGGGGTCTGTACAAGGGCCACCGTTGGGTAGCAGTCATAGTGGCTGTTTTCCAAGCAGAAACAAACCCTGTGGATAGGCTGAGGTTGAACAGTTAAGGCATAAGCTCTGACAAGGGCATACTTGGCACTAATGAGAATGCAGCCTAGTATGTTATCTGGTATACAAATATA
>NC_056729.1:1145979623-1146017336 GCF_019279795.1 Protopterus annectens | reverse complement strand
AAGGGAAAAGGAACAGTTCCATCTCCACTGTGGGCACAAACTACCAGGCACTCCACTCAGGGTCCTACAGTTCAATGCAAGCCCACTCCACCATAGCTTTACTTCAAGTAACACGTACCAGTACCCATTCACAAGTTCATGGATACCATAATTGTGCCAGCAAATTGCAGTGGGAACCATAGCTTTCACATACACACTCACCCTGACATGCTACACCATACCCTAGACAAGCAGTCTTTGGTCCTGATACTGCAGCTTCACCCCATCACTGGAGGAAGTGATACCCATTTCCGTCAACCTCCTAGCTATGTGCAGAACTACCACCAAATGCAACCTATGACCCCTACATGTTTTCTAGCATTGCTAACTTGTCACTATGCCCCACCCCAACAGTGAAAATGATGAGTTTGCTCTTCCCACCTCTGAGTTACGTAACCTTTATAATATCAGTTACTTTTATATCCATAATACTGTACTGTACTGTGTGGAGCTTTTTTCTTTGGCCTTCTAATGCAAATGGGTTTGTTTACTCAGTTGGACTACCCCAGATAACAAAAGCAAGCAGTCGATCAATAAATTACATGGGGTGTGGTAATGCTGATACACAGCATGATCAATCAATGCACTGAGAGGTGTTGTTAAAAAGCATGCATCACTTTTAATGTGCGTTGTCACAGCCTACAGCTGTGGACCAGAGACCGCCTCTCTCTGGGCCACAACATATTTTGCCTGTCTCTGTCTCATAAGGGCCTACTAAAGGCTGTTCCAAAGTCTACTCACCCAACTCCGCATCCGCTGCTGTGAAAAGTACAGCAACAGGAGACAAGTGCACTGCCCAACAGTTTTCTAAGCACCACAATGCAAAGCACAAAGTTAACCACAAATATTTTGTTGTAGGTTTCCATGGCATACTGTAATGTTCCACCAAATTAATCCAGGCTGTAGAAATGGGCGTTCAGAAGTCCAAAATCATGTTCAGCAATGTTACATTTTTGTGACAGTGTGGTGCTCTATATCATCTCCATCACAGTCTAGAGGTTGTTGATGGGGGGGGGGGGGGGGTCATCAGCCTTGGCTCCAAAGCATATCCTACAGTACCTGAAACAAATTAGTGGACACCACTAAGGGCAAGACTGCTACCTACTTTCATGGGACCCATGGCCAAGTGGCAATGGATGCACCTACCATCTTGGTAATGCTAAGGAAAGTTACCACATGTGAAAAGCTGGTATAGGTCAAACATGCCAGATGTGATCAGTGGACCTATCTGAATAGCACCAGGCATTCTATACAATAACCTGTCTGCTGCACATCACCTGGCAGATGGAGTACAAGCCCTTCCATTTGCTATAACAGACACTGTGCAGAGCAGGAAGGACCTCAACAGCAATGTGGGTACAGTCTCTGGTTTCCAGGACCGCAGAGAAATGGGATGTATCATAGAATGCCCTCAAAAGCAGTGCTTCTCTCCTCTGTTAAACCCAAATATGCTCCTCCACATGCAACAGCATCAGATCAAGGAATTGGTGTAGGACGTGGGAGGCAGACGGCTGTGAAACAATGCGTCCGTGGCAGATGCTGAAATGTCCCTGCAGCAAGGATGGTTAAAGCTACATAAACCTTCATGCCCACTAGCACTGGCAATCCATACATTGATACATTAGCGCCTGTACGATTCTACCTTTCTACATGGTGGCAGTCAACTAAGTCCTCATCGTGGAGATGATGGTATGTCAGCTGCTGAGTGACACATCCGTGACACACAGGGTAGTGGCACACAACACTGCAGATATTGGCTCCCAAGGCAACCAACAGCATATGCTGACTAGCTAAAATAGATGCTACTCCTAGCAACTTAGCAAAACAGATGACCTGTGATGATCTGCTTAGGTGAATAGATAAAATCTGTACAACAGAAAATATGGTTATCAGGTTTATACATCTAATCAGTTTTATACCTTTCTGACAATGCTGCCATATTTGATTTAGTCATATGAACAACTGATGGCTCTCTTTAGCATAATGACATCTCCCACTCTCAGCCAGTTTAATCTGTACTCATGTATAGCTTTCAACAGTAGAATGACTAAGCTTAGAAAACAATACTTACTTACCTTTTGCAACACAGTAATCACTATTCATTGCCTTGTAAATTCTATCTGTATTACTTGTTTATACTCTGCACTGTACCTTAATACGTGCTGATATGTACAAACTAATTACTATTCATGTTAACCTGCTTTTGTATATATCTACATACAATTGTATGTATTGTATGCATCAATGCATCTATAGTAGGTATCACTGTATGTATTAACAGTGGAGATTTCCCCCTCGGGTCTCCACTGAAAAAGGGCTCTTTCCCAGCTGGACCAACCTGGTCAACAAATGTCAAATAAAAATAAATTTGCATGGTACTGTGTGAGCATTTGCATGTAATGTATACTGCACTGTTTTCCCTCTTCAGTGGTTGCACGGTAGGGAAGCAGGAATTGCCGCAGTCTCCTGCTCATTACTGCCTACAACACTATTTAACCAAATATGTTGCTTCTAAAATACACCCTCCAAGTATTTTGTGAAATTAATAAGCAAAACTGCTATGAATATTAAACAGTTTTAATATTCAAACAGATTTCAAGTTTATAACCTTAGTATTCCTGTCAGCTCCACTAGCAGCAACAAAGCCACGATTATTCCTCTAAATGATGGCTCCGACTAGCAGCAAAGATTCTGGCATAGGGGAGGTAGGCACTAAGTGGGGACTGCTGGGTTGCCCATCTGGGAGGGAGAAGAGGTTCATCTATGGAAAAAAAAACTCACGATTATTATGCTTGCCCTGCAGTGCAAAGCACTGTAAAATGAAAGCTGTAAGTGTGATGGTACACAATTATCCATCACTTGCAAGCTATGCAGAAGTTAAATGATGTCATGAAGCTGTAGCAGCTTACACAAGAATTCTCTCTCATAAGCAGATGGCAGCAACACACTCAACACCTCTCTTGCCTGTCAAGAGAAGAAATGGGCTGGCAGGCTATCAAACCTGGGAAGAATGAGTTGCTTAACAAGAACGATAAACATTACTGTTAGCTTACGAAAAAATCAGTAAATTACTTAATATGATTTGAGATTCTTCAGTATTTTTTCACTATACACAGTCAATGAAGGCTGAAGAATTAAAACTTCAGCCAAGGCAGAAATAAGGCATTACTCCTGTAATAGACAATATTTTCAAAGACTCTCTCACGACCTACTGGCCTTCAAAAACTTGAAAGCCATATCCCACATTGATTTTTTTCCTTTCTTCAACTACCTATCCATATCAAGATTTGTTTCTCTAGGTTAACAACAGACTAACTGCAAGAAGCAGCTTACTCCATTATCCTGGAAAGCACTACAATTCATCTGTCATTTTCTTTTTCTTTTACAGATAATTTAGGTTTGCTCCCCAGTCTAACTCCCCACCCCCACTGGTGGGCCCTAGGCACACTTTCAAATCAAACAAGATCAGGCACTGCCTTACAGATCAGGCAGAGGTCACATCTACGTAACCAGTATAATGCAATTCCTGAATCCCTCCAAAAGAAACAAGTTACTATGATTTTTTTTCTATTAAGAAACATTGTAACTTTTCAAGTAGCTTCATATGGCTTATTCAAAGCCAAAAAACAAAGCACTATATTCAACAAGTCAGATCAGTGAAGAGGTTCAACTACCTCCCCTGGATTAACTAGATATGTTCTTGAGAATCAGATGGGCTTAGAGGCATAAAAGTTTACCTAATTCAGACACTATGCCACTGAATGTATAGCTGTGGCAAGAACTTGCCATAAATTAAACTATTTTCACTGCTGCAGTTCTCAATTCTTGTGATATACTGCCTACAGGTGGCCTGCAGCAAGAAAGCCTTCCAAGGCATTATCTGTCCCTAGGTGCTTTGGCCACAGCCTTCCATACAGATGTGAGCCTGTCAGTGTAATAAATGGGGAATTGGCAGACACCATCTTCGGATTTTTTCTTGCTCTAGCAACAGCCAGGATTCCACCGCTGGTTCAAGCCCACCCCAAATTACCCCATCCAGATTTTCCAGGAAGACAACCATTAAAGGAGAGATGGGGGCCTGGTAGTTAGAAAGGGGGAAGGTATGATCTGGGGATAAGGATGACACCCTAATTCCAACACTGGTCTGAAAAATTCAGAGATTAAAGGAAGGGGGTATGGAGGGAGGGAGCTTGGACTACAACAGTGAAACTACATGAACATATACATTAATGGTATATCCCTAAAACAACTATTCTATGTTTATCACAGCAATCACTACTGCAGTTCTTATTTACTGGGATGACTCCCCAAAGTAGCGAGTTTTATTGGAAAAGGACTGGTTATCTGGAAATAAGAGCCCACAGGACAGCAGATTAAAATCCTGCTCTGACTCTAGATGTACATCCAAAATTATAACACTTGGGAAAATTCTGAAGAGAGGACTATGCTACTTCAAGAATGGCCTGTGTCATTACCTTTCTAAAGAAGTTGTGGGGCAGCTGTGGCTCTGGTGAATGTACCTTGATATGGGCTGGGACTTGTTTTCCATGATGCTGTTAACAATCGGCGATGCACTATGCTAGACAATTGGAAAAAGTCTGCTTGTTAGGCTGTTTTTTCCTTTGCAAAAGAAATATGTCAGTTTTTAAAATCTTTGGTACTGTGTAAAGAGAAACTTAGCTGTTTGTGCACCTCAAGGGCATAAAGGGTTCATTTTAAATGACTCCTGTGGCTTGTGAAAAAGACTGGATATCATATGGTCTGCTTAACTGTCAACTCAAACCACATCAGAAGTTAGTATGCAATCCCACTCTGTCCTGGTGGAAGGCCAGGAAAGGCTCTTTGTACATCAAGGCTTAGATACAATAGATTCATCTAGATGAGATAAACACCAACAGCAACATCTTCTAAGCAAAAAGGAGATTAAGCTGTTGGTTCAAAGGGGGGCAAGGTTATTAATTTAGTACACAGTTAAGGTCCCATGGTAGAAAAGCTGCTTTCTACAAAGATTAGATGAATGACTGCCCCTCCATAACTCTATTAAAAGGTCTACAATACAAAAAGGGGCATAATGGACAGAAAAAAAAAACAGAAGCATGTACTCTTATAGATCTGTAATCTAAAACAGATTTAGAAAGATTTACCAGGTGTTCCAAGACCAAGGCCACACTAGCTTTTCTGCACATGGAGAATCTCTTCCACTTTCCTGCTAAGATTTTCTTGTACTGCATTCCTAACTGTGAGCTATTCTAAACACATACACAAAGCATAACAGTTTTTTAACAACTGCTGAGGACAAGACTGTAATAAAAATTGTGGGTTAGCACAACAGTAACACTTTTGCCTTCTGTTTGGACAGTGAGTATGGTAATATTTATGCCTTAGGCAAAGGCCACTGGACTAATTTACTGACAAAATTCCATTTACTTTAAAATTACCTTGAATACTGTTTGCTTTCACAAGCTGAGCACAGTCAGTTAGTACCTCTTTAGGAATATCTTCTATAGTCTGTCCCTAAAACAGAAAACAAATTCATGAATTCATATCAAGTTTCATGGACTAGTATACTACTAGCTAGAAGCTACAAACTATTAGTAAAAAGAAAGATATTAATCCAGAATTAAGAGTTTTAACTGGTTAAAACAGATTAAAGCAACAGCAGCAGCAAACAGATTACAAAGGTGCTACCTAGCTACTGTTCATGTGCAAAAATGCTGTCTTCAATAGTATGGATACCCATTTATTTTTAGCAAAAGAGACTTCATGAAAAAGTAATACCGCTTCACCAGCTATCGCCCTACAAGAAAACTGACTTTTATTAATAAGATAAACAGACAGACTCATTGTACTAGCTGATATGCAAGAAAACTTCTGCAGTTGGTAAATGTTAAATATCCTTTTCTGCCATCACCAGAAAGGCAAAATTAGCAACCCTCCCCTTTCTATCAAGCAAAGAAACCCAGCTGTTCCATATTTCTGAACTTGCATATTCTTTTCAGGCAAAACCAAAATCAATTACAAGAGAAAAAGGGGCTCTACTACCTAAATTGTGCACCCAGAAAGATAAAAAGATGAACTGATTAATTTAAACACAGTTCTGATACCACTTTTAGAAGGAAGCAAGGTCATAAACTTTATCTGATTCTAAGGAAAAACTACAGAGTTTCCTACAATGATATGAAGGTTGCACATCTTAGGAGAAGAGATACCCCCTCAATAAAAGTACCTTCAAAAAAGTGAACTTCATAGCCACAGAACTAGCTAGCTAGAAAACAGGGGAAGATGCATATTTAAGATGATGCTTAACTAACCAGGATAGGGCCACAGTTCCTCCTACAAAGGAAGGAAAAGGAGAAACACCGAAGATGTACAACCCTGAACACAAGAGAGAGAAACCCAACTCCTACACTTCATGAAGTGAGCCATAATCACATGCAAGTTTCTGCCCTCATGGAAACTTTTGCTGCTTTATAACTGAGGAGCAATGGCCTTCCTGGGAGCTATGACTACCAGGACTTCAGATAAAAATTTCACTGGGCACAAGTCAGCTTATTGAGGAGCTATGCAAGGTCAATGAGCCACAGTCAAAGGGAATTAAGACTGCAGTTGAATTCTGATAGTATTAATGAATGGGCACTTAATAACCTGGGTTCTTCATCAGAAGTCTGATGTTTGGACGAATGTAAACACAGAGCTAAAAGATGAAGTCTACCAATCTAGTTACACAGTACACAGCTTCAATATTTTTGTGAACAGGCTGAGGCAAAGAACTGAAGAGATGTATGCTTAGTGATTAAAAACAGCATGCAAGTTAGCCTGGTTAAAAAGGACACCACCTCTGTGAATGAAGCACCAAAATGGCTACTGGCCCAGTTGATAGTAGGAGGTCACACCAAACGAGGAGTCACTTATATCCCCCCCTACCAGTCTATTTCTTAGTAATTACTACTCATTCTAAAACTTTTTTGTTCTACTGGAGGACTTTAATCTGCATTATCAAATAGCAAAAAAAATTCTGCTTGATGCTATCAGCAGCACAGTTTTATATGTATACATTTCTGCATGTTTGCTAACTAACTGAGGTGATCACTGTCCAGTTATGACATAATGAACCACGAAGAAGCAAATGACAATCTGGTTACATTACTGGAATACTCTGAAATTATAGAAAGTGCAAAACCGTCCTGGAAACCACAGAATCAGATCCAGTTTTACAGGATATAAACACAGTTGCTGCACGAAATGAATTTCTACAAATATTCACCACCAGACAGATTTACAGAGAACTGAGGGGAAAACTTACACAAATTAAACTAATAGAATGCAGGAAGAGAAACAGTCATAGGCATTCTTTGTATAAATTAAAATAGAGATGAATTTAAGAATTTTTAATAGTTAAAACGTTTATCATCATTAGTATGAGCTACTTGCAAGATCATAACAAAAGTACTGCATGCACATTTACACATACATGTTAAGAAATAAAAATATGACAGGATATATACTGCTGCAGTCTGCTTACTGGGAGCAGGTTTGCATGAGGCCGAAAAAGGCTACAGGAGACAAATGATGTGCTTCTAGAAGTTAATCTGTATTTACGGATTTACAATAAGAAAAAAAAACTGCTGCAGCTACATGAAAAAGTAGAAGGTTATAATATCCATCTGTTTAGCAAATAGGCCCACCGGACACAAAATCCTTTTTCTAGGATGACCTTAGATGGTTAAGTGAGTTGCCGAAGGTCACACAGTAAGAAACTGAGTGCTGAGGGAATCAAACTGTACCACAAGAAATACAGCTCACATACTTGACCCTCTGCAAACAACTAGTCACAAAAACTAGGCAGATAGACTTATTGCTACGTACTGAAGTCAGTCTTTCTGAATGCTCATGAGGGTAATTATAGTTCTCTGCATTTTTACAGGGTCCACTGAGCACTTTCAGCTTTGATTGGCACTGAAGTAGAACTGCTAGTTTTTTACTTTTTTGTCTTTTTTTATGAAGTTTATTAAAATTAGTATTTGACCACGAACAAATTTGTATTGGTATGGAGTTGCACAGTTTAGTGAAAGTACACAGCAGCACCTCTATTACAGTTTGATTTTTATATGAGCAAGTGATCATAACTTTGTCAAAGTAATCTTGGGAGATTTACATTTTTGTATTAAGTTGCTTATTACTGAACATCTGTGTATTTAACAGAATGTTATGTTTCCCATTCAGCTGATTGACAGTATATGTTGAAGTTCTAGCTATCCTATTTTCTGTTTTTAGAGACAAGGAACAAAAGTAGTCATGTTATGATTTTGTTTGTTTAGCTGTGTTATTTGAATGCTGCTGTGTAGAGTTAGATGTAAAACTGTTAGAGTTATTGGCAGCAGTATTGAGCTTATTAAGTATGGTTTGGATACATACCTAGGTTTTTGTTTAGAGGCTAAAATCAAGGTCTTTGTCAAATTAAAATTCTGACCTATAATTACACCAAACCCTCCTTCCTTCTCCCATGTAAAGTTTTCCTTTATCCTCTAGCTGAGGGGGCTTTCTCCCCTTTTTGAATGCACATGTACTAGCCTTTCTTCCTCTTGGTTTGCTCTGATTTTCCTGAGGCAATTCAGGTCTGAGGATTAGGTGCTCACATCACTTATGTACACAATTTTAGAGTAAAAGTTAAGTTCAAAAGGTGGCAAAGTCAACCATTCAAGAACAAAACTAAGGTTTCACGAAGGAGGAATTAGCTTTCTTAAAGGTCTAATATGAAAGACGCTTTTCAAAAACTGTTAACCTCAAATCTACGCGAAAATGGTGAAACCAAAGGAAGGCAAGGAGAATTGGCCAACAAAGGAGCTTTACCAGACAAGTACACCAGACTAGAGTTGAGCAACTCAAACAAATAAGAAAGAATAGGAATAACCACTAAAAGAGGGTCTTCTTCATGTTTGTGACACCAAATCGCAAATCTCCTCCACTTAGCAATATAGGATTTTCTAGTAACGGGTGTTCTGGTCTCCTGCAAAACCCGAAACTTGCCGTCAGAAAACAAAGGTTGAAAAGGTAAGATGAGGGTGAATGAGAATCTTTGTCTTGTGTATCCATCCCATGAGGTAACTTGTGACGTATTGCCCCTGGGTGAACCAATGCAGTCTGGGCCAAAAGGGAGTCACCAACAAGATTTTCGACCTGCCCCACATGATCCTGTGAAGGCCCCTTTGAATCACAGGACAGGGGAAATACTGGAATGTCCGTTTCCAAGAAAAAGACATGGTGTCAACTTTCCAAGCCAAAGGACTTGGCAGTCTGAAACAGAACTTAAAGAATTGTCTGTTCAGAGGGAAGGCAAAAAGATCTGCTTTAGAAGTACCTCACTGATAGACAATGTCTAGGAAAACCTCAGGTGTGAAGCATCCATTCATGACAATTTCTTCAGAATCTAGTGGCAGAAAAACTGAGCAGATCCAGTTCTGAGGGAATATAAACAATCTGAAGGTTCAAATGATGGCAGACAGCAAATTCCCAAGCAAGATAGCCCAGCCTGCAAAGAAGGTAAGACTTTGTGCCCCCTCCTACTTATGTACCACAACAATAGTGGTGTCTATTAAAATCCTGAGGGGACCCGGAACCCAGAGGGAATGTGAGGCCTGAAGGGCTAAAAATCACAGTTCACTTCTCTTCAACATTGGCATGGTCCTTCACTTGCTGAGACCACCACATCCCCTGAACCCTGATATCATTGGAAGAAACCTTCCAACGAAGGTCCAAAGCATCTCTAAACAGCTTCTGAGTGGGGGAAGGAACCTGAGAAGGCAGGCCTGGATTTAGAGAAATCTGGTAACTCCATCATGGAAACTCTTGTCTGGAGAGGACAAGACAGGAATGAGAAAATCCAGAAGATGATAATGCTGCAGCCAAGTTGTCTTGACATACTACTGAAACTTCCTCACGTGAAGTCTGGCACAAGGAACCATAGGAGTGGTGGAAGCCATGAACCTCAAGGCTTGAAAAACTCTTGCAGAAATTACCTGCAAAAGAAGAGACTGGGAAAAAACTATCAAGATGAGGCCCTTTTCAGGAAAGAGAAAAGCCACCATTGGTAGGGTATGAATTCTGCATTCCAGGAAAACTTTGTCTTGTGACGGGACTTTGAAATCCACACTGTGAAGAAACGGCATGGTAAATCTAAGTTCCTGCAGAAGAATGTGTTGAGAGAGGTCTTGAAGAAGAAAGGCATCCAGTCCTAACACCTTGGAGTCTGCAAAAGGCTATGACTGGGTGACACATTTGGTAATGACCCTCAGTGCTGTACAAGACTAAAAGGCAAAGCAAAGAGAGTACAGTTGTGTCCCACTTACTGTAACTGTTGATGTTCAATAGATCAAGGGGGAGAAAAGTGGTCATCAGATACAGCGGCTGGAGGGTTGGAGTACGTACTGCAACACTAATCTACTTAAACATCTACAATTATGGTAAAAGGGATACAACTGTACTATGTTCTTCATAGTCAATGCTGCAGTACTGATTATTGGGAGGATGCCCAAAGCCAAACAGTTTGGTGGTACCTCATATATCCAACCCTCCCATCCACTTTTTCCCATTTTTGCACATGGGGTAAAGGTGTCACTTTAATAGTGACAATCTAGAGCCACAGTTTACACCACCAGGTGGCTAGCCCCTGCCGCAGTAGTTCATCCACACCACACACACAACTATGGCCAATTCAGAATTGACCAATCTACCTACTGCATGTCTTTGGAATTGGGGGAGGAAACCCATACGAACACAGGGAGGACATGCAGGTACCGCAGAAAAGGCACCCCAATCAAGAATCGAAACAGGGAGCCTCTTGCTGTGAGGAGACACTATCTGCTGCACCACTGTGCCAACCCCACACAGTTGTATATGGTACTTAATCTACAAATGAAGGTTTTGCAGGATATCCGTAGTGAAACCTGCTCTAGCCCTGCGGACATTGCTTAGATTATAAGGTTTTGTAAATGCGTTCAAGTTTCATGTGGCTGCTTCTAGAATGGCCTGGATAGGGGACTCCTTTGAGGAAAGCAGTGGTAGTTGCCCTGTGCTTGGTGGAGTGGGCTTTACTATGACTAGGTAGAGTTTTTCCATGGTGGGAATAACAGGACTTAATGCAGATTGCTATCCATCTGAAAATGGTTTGGAGATGGGTCTGCCCTCTTTACTCTCTAAGAAAGCTCTGCTCTTTTAGGGGTTTTGTCCTGAATAGATATTTCCTGGATGCACACAGGCAACTAGGTACTGAAGGACTTGCTCTGCCCTGTTCTATGGATTTTGGAAAAAGATTGGCAGGTATACAGCCTGATTTAGGGTAAGTTCTGACACCACCGTAGGAACAAAAAGGTGATTGTTTTCTAAGGGTTACCTCTCTTCCTGTGGCAGACAGTGAATGGCTCTTTACAGATGAGGGTCTGCAGCTCTTAGACCCTCCATGCTGATATGACAGCCATAAGGAAAGAGGTCTTTAAGTGGGCATTTTTAAAGAGGCAATGTAAGCTGGTTCAAAGGGGACAAGTTGAGTTTCTCTAGCACATAATTTAGATCCCAGACAGGAACAGAATTTCATCTGGATGGCCTCAAGTGAATTACCCCTTTTATGAAAAGTTTCATGTCGGGGGTGTAAGACAACAGATGGATAACAGTGCAGGCAAGCTGAGATGGCAGATGCATGCACTTTAAATAGGGACTTTCCTACTCCAGTATTAAACCGATCTGAAAGGTACTCCAAGATAGAGCTGACGTCTGCCTGATGTTATTGCTGTGCCACCAGATTTAAAATCTCTTCCATTTGTCAGGTATGATTTTCTGGTATTGGGTTTCCTTGCTTTCTTTAGAATGGAAAGCATATCCTTATGACAGGTAACATTCTTTACTGTCAAAACCCAGTCCTCCAGGCTGTTAACCCAAGAGTGGCTTGGTGTGGATAAATACAGATCCCTTAGCTTGACTGAGATCTACTTTCTGGAGTAGGGTGCAGAATCTCCCCTCACTAAGAGTCAAGAGAAGGGAGAACCAATGTTGCCTTGGCCAGAAGGGGGCTATTAAGATCATGCTGGGTCTGTCTGCCCTGACTTACTAGTACCCTGGGGATCAGACGCATGGGTGGGAGTGTGTGCAGGAACAGGTTTTTCCATCTGAAAGACAGCATCTATTTTCTAAATTCTGTCTTTTGAATTCTGGAACAGAACTTTTGTAGTTATCTGTTCTGCTGCAAGATGAACATGTCTACTAAGGGAACCCCCCCTTCCCCATACAGTTAGGTCCAGCAACGTCTCTCTTCAGCACCCCTGTTTAGAGAATTTGTCAGGGTATTGTTCTGACCTGGAATATAAGATGCTAGCAGAGTTGGACCTAGTTCTTCAGCTAGCATCCAAATCTTCCTCGGAGGCTGCTTAAAGGGTAGGACAGGGTACCCCCTTGCTTGTTTATGTACCACATCACTTTGGTGTGCTGTCCATATCTGCCAAGTCTCTGGGCTTAAATTCTGCTGAAAAGCCTTTATGGTCAGGTAAGCAGATGGCAGCTCATTTGAGTTTATATGCAGTTCTCCACTGCGGTGTTCGGATAGATGCCCTGCACTTTCAGGGAAGAGAGCCCCCCCCCCCCAAGTTACAGCTGAACTGTTTGTGGTAATGGTCTTGTCTGCTTCCGATAGAGAAATTCGCCCCTGGATTCTGCAGTATGGTGTTCTTCCACCACTGCAGCTCCTCCTACAAGCATGGGAGAGGAAAAGGGGTTGCGAATACTGTTCCCAAGCACTTTTCAGAAGCCAGAAAAGTTTTCTCATGTATAATTTTCAAAGTGAAATCATGAGAATGCAGGATGCCATGTAACTCGGAATCCTAAGAAAATTCCTTCCTGAGATGTTTTGTTTTGATAATAGGCTGGTCAAATTGTTTGCCAGGAAAGATATCTATTACTGAGGAAAGAAGGCTTTCGATTGAGCCGAATCTATGAGGACTCCCAGAAAGAGGATCACTGTTTCAGGAAGATTTTGTAACATTTCAAGATTTAAGGTGAGACCTACCTTCTGGATGATCTGCAAGGTGTCTAGGATCTCTGTTGTAGATTTTCCCCAAATAAGACAGTCACCACGTAGGGATAAATAAGAACAGAGTTCTGCAATGTGCTATCAGAGGAGCTAAGCATTTTGTGAAAAGTATGGGAGCAGTAGACAACTCAAACAGTAAGGCACAGAATTGGAAATGAGAGCCTCGTTATAAATGTTAGGTATTTTCTGTGACCATCTGCCATCTTTAAGATCTAGAGTGACCATGAAGGCAGCTTGCAAGATAATGGGAAGTAATTTTTGTAAAGCATTTTGAATATTGGGATATTGAGAAACTTGTTTGGTTTAGAAAGGTCAAACATGGGCCTCCAGGAGTCCTTTCTTGGAGCTAAAAAGATCCTCAAGTTGTTAATGTTAGCAGGTACCGGTTTCCCATGATGCGTGTAGCAGAAACGTATGCAATGTCCTATCCATTTTGAAATTGTCTGTTTTGAGATCGCTTTTCCTTGTGATCCTGCAGCATAGGCTACAAAGAGCTGGTCAGATTTTCTGAAAGCCTTAGTTTTATCCTAGTAGTAACGTAATTGCTTGTGAATGTCCAAAGAGTGCAGGAGTCTTTCTCCTTTGTTCCGGGGATTTGGGAAAAAGGTGGGCAAATGAATGGTTTGGTTTAGGGCCACACTAGATACCACTTTTGGCATAAAGGAAGGGTTAGTTCGTAGAGAGACTCTGTCTTGATGAAAAATGAGGAAAGGCTCCACTGCCATTAGTGCCTGTAGCTCTGAGACTCTTCTAGCTGAAGTTATTGCTAGTAGCAGGGCAGTTTTCCATGAAAGAAATTTTAAATCAGCTGAAAAAGCTGGCTCAAAGGGCAGCAGTGTAAGCTTTTCCAGAACAAAGTTGAGATCCCAAGTAGGTGTTGGTGCTCTCCTGGGTGGTCTTATGTTCTTAGCCCCTCTGAGGTACTGTCTTAGGAGTGGATGTGAAAATAGAGGATCCGTGTTGTAATGAGCTGAAATTGCTGAGGCGTGATTCTTAATAGATGAAAAGGAAAGTCCTTTGTGCAACATTCTCAGTTAAAAATTGCAGAATCTGAGGAATGTTTGGATCAAGGGGATTTTGGTGTTTAGCCTGGTTCCAGGCGCAAAATCTTTTCCATTTGTCTGAATAGGTTTTCCTGGTGCTGGGCCTCCTGGCCTCCAGAATGACATCCATAACAGCTTTGGATAGAGGTGTTGGCTGGTTGTTTAGGTAATTTGCCATGCAGCCAGGTTTAAAGTCTTGAGCTGGCTGTGTAGAGTCTGATTGTCTCGCTGGGTGAGAAGGTGAGGAATTTGTGGTAAAATCCATGGTGGGCCGTGGGCCATGTTCCTTAGAATTGGATACCACTGATGGCATGGCCAGTCTGGTGCAATGAGTATCATTTGTGGCCTCTCTAATCTGACTTTCAGCAGTACCTTTGCTAGAAGAGGCAGTGGAGGAAAGGCATACACTGTTAATGCTTTCCATCTGAATGAGAGGGTGTCCACCTTCCAAGCTTGTGGGTGGAATGTCCTTGTGCAAAATTTTTGAAGTTAGTTTTGGGGGTTGGCAAACAGATCTATGTCTGGGCGTCCCCATTTTTGAGTTATCATTGCAAATACTTGTGGATTTAGTTTCCACTCGTGGGGATCCATGACGCTTCTGCTTAGGTCGTCTGGTTCCACAAGGTCATTGCTTGCCTGCATAGAGGGTAGGAATGTGTGCCCCCTTGCTTGTTTATGTACCACATTACTGTGGTATTGTCCGTCTTTATTATTAGTTGTTGTGGGTGTAAGAGGTCCTTGAAAGCTGTTAGGGCATTCTGTACTGCTAGCATTTCTTTTTGATTGATATGCAGATGCCTTTGATCTGTAGTCCATTTGCCCTAAATACAATGTCCTGCTCCCCAAGCATAGTCCGATACATCTGTTGTCATAGTTTGCCTGGCTGACAGTAAGGTGAAAAGCTGACCCTTGTTGAGGTGACATGCCTGTGCCCACCACAGAAACTCCTGTTGAAGGCAGGGAATGAGTGGTATCATTGTTTCCAAGCTGTGGCTATGCTGAGTCCATACGCTTTTCAGGTACCATTGTAATTTCCTCATATGCAGTTTTGCAAATGGTAGTAGTATGCAAGATGCCATGAATCCCAAGGCCTGCAGAATTTTTCTTGCAGGGAGTTGGGTCTTTATTGCCATTATTTTGAAGTATTGAGTCAGCTGTTGTTGCTTGTCTGGCGTGAGATAAGCCATCTGGGCCATTGTATTCAAGCTGGCACCCAGGAATATTATGTTTTGTGAGGGCACTAGTTTTGATTTCTTTTCGTTTACTGTGTACCCTAGGCAACTTAGAAGGTGTTTGACAAATGCCAGATGCTTTAAAAGAGTGTCCTTGCTTTCTGCTTGAATAAGGCAGTCGTCCAGGTATGGTTATATTTGAATTCCTCTGTCTGCAGTATGCAATTACTGGTGCCAGGCATTTTGTGAAGACCCTGGGCGCAGTAGATAAACCAAAGGGCAGTGCAGAGAACTGATAATGGGTTGAACCTGCAATGAAGCGGAGGTATCTTCTGCAATTTTGTCTGATAGGGACATGCAGGTATGCCTCCTTGAGGTCCAACGTTACTAGCCAAGCATTCTTGCCCAGCATGGGAAGAAGCTGCTGTAGTGTTAGCATCTTGAATTTTGGTACTTGCAGATAGGTGTTCAGAATTGAAAGATCCAGAATGGGTCTCCATGCTTTGTCCTTTCTTGGGACTAGAAAGAGTCTCGAGTAAAATCCTTGTCCTTGCTCCTGTGTAGGTACCTGTTGAATGGCTCTCATGTCCATGAGAGCTGTAATTTGTTTTTGTGCCTCTGCCCATTGATTTGGTGGCAGGTGTGGCATTCCTTTTAACCTTGGCAAGGTATGAAAGTGGAATCTGTATCCTTGTGAGACAATGTTTAGGACCCATTTGTCTTTTGTGATGATGTGCCAGTTGTCCGCAAAAAGTGCTAATTTTCATCCCAAGGGAGCTGCCAAGAGAGATTTGCTTGGTAGTTTGAGAGTTGAGTCATTGTGTTCGTCTTCTGCTAGCTTGGGGCCTGTCTTCTCCTCCTTTCTGGGTAGCAGTACCCCATTGGCGATGTTTGTAAGGGCCTTGTGACTGACCTCTGCCCCTTGGGCGTCTGTATTTGCCCCTCTGTGATCTGTCAGAAGCTGGAAAGGACCAGTTTTTTGTTGGCCAATTTCTGCTGAAACGAGAGTTTTTTGTTGGCCAATTTCTGCTGAAACGAGGGGGTTGTACCTGTAAAAAATCCTTGACCATCTGCATAGACTTTGCCTTATCCTCCATTTTCTTTAAAACCTCTTCTGCTCTGACACCAAATAATACATCCTGCTGTAAAAGTGCATCCAATAATTTTGCTTTAACATGATCAGGTAGGGTTTGTTCTTTTAACCAAGCATGTCTACATATGACAGACTCAGTAACAGCTGCTCTACAGGAAGCTTCCAATGAATCAAATCCACATTATAAAGTATGTGCGCCCACCTGTTCAGCTGCATGCAACAGATCCTGCATTTCCTTGAATTCAGACTGTTCAGAATGTATGCTCCTTTTTTGTTTTGAGACATTAGGAATTGCTGATATTTCAGCATGTGAAACTGACAATTTAATGTTCTCATAGCCAGAGTTGCTGAGGTGTATATTTTCTTTCCCCATCTATCTATGACTCCGGAATCCCTTTCAGAGGGCACAGGATTTTTAGCCATAGACGCTTTAGCCCTTTGGGACCCTGGGAAATTGTTTCTGGGTCAGCCACAGGGCTTTTATAAAGGAATTTGTGTGAGTCAGGTACTCTGTAGTATCTGTCTAGTTTGGCTGGAGCAGGAGGTAGAGAGTCTGGATTAAGACTAGACTCCAAGTAAACATAATCCACAATGTCTAAAACAGGAGGGATAGCAAGTGGTCTGTGCTGGGGTAGTAAAAGGAATTCTCAGAGCCTTTTCTTAGAATCAGAGTAGTCCTGGCCTTCCCAGTGGAAATGTTCCCTCATGGTATGTAAAGTTTCCCCAAAGGAGTAGTCTTCAGGGGGAGATGCTAAGGGAATAGAGTCTTCAATATCAGAGTCTTCGTAAGGGGGAAAAGCATAATCCTGTTCCTCAGAAGAATCTGAGGAAATAGAAACCTGGTCAGAGGAAGCATAATCCTCCTCTTGTCTTGGTCTTTTATCTGGAGGGGGATGGGAAGGGTAATCAAATCTTCAGCCATCTTAAGCATCTGTTTCTTAGGCATGGGGGCCTTGAACTGGAGACTGATGTACAGTCTTTTTTGGTTTTAATAGAGTTTTAAGCTTAGCATAAGATTTAATGGTGAGTGTAGTCGGTCTAAAGACACCTTCTGCAACCGAAGGTGTTTCGACTGCACCGGGATCTCCTTCTGCTCCGGTGTCAGAAGGGCCTAATGAAGATGGCTGGGGTTCCAATTCTGCAGTCGTCAGGGGCTGCGTAGGCACCTCACTAAAAACCGGAGAACCGGCAACAGGCCCAGCAGAGGCCTCTGAGTCTGGCTTGTTCCTAGGCTGCCTGTCCTTATCCTTGCGTTTTTTTATGCATGCTGGTAGTCAGCTGCTCTGACGGCATGATATAATTAAATTTCCTACCAAAGTAATGTCGTGCCATCGAAAATCTCAGGTGTCAGCCGACTGGCACTTGTGAACTGCTTCTGCTTCGGGCACCGCGTGGCAAGAAAGACTGAAGAAAATGGGGCGCACTGACATCAGGGAAGAAGCGACAGCAACCGACGCCAGACCAAGACTTTGGAACTCAGGCCGACTGCGGGACCGCTTGACAGCAGGATAACCCAAGTGTGATGACTGCAGCAGGGTAACACGATGAACATCCTGCTTCTCGAACTTCTCCATCATCCTAGACTCTCAGTTAGGAGGACAAATTGTACCACTCTCCTTAGCGAGTTCCTTTTTGGTGGCCACAGCCACAACCACAGCATCCACTGCTAGACCCTTTGTCCAATGGGGTTGTCAACATTTTATCTGGTCTCCAGGGAATGGACTCTTATGGAATCAGGAGGCTTCAACTCTCACTGAACAATCAGCTTAATTAGGTCGTCAGCTGGTGGGGATCACCCAGGAAGTACATGGTCGGGCATGAAAAGCTTGCAAGAACACAGACTCCTCAGAGGATGGGTTTGTGGCCTTAGAATCAACCCTATATTTCAGTATTTCCAGAGGGTCTCCTAAGGAGACATCTTCAGGGGTGATTGGGGGGAACCTTCTCCATCATAATCTGCATTTTCTGTAACTGATTCTTCTGCAGAACCTAGATGCTTCCTCTTGCAAGTCCTCTTACAGGGTGGCTCCTCAGAGGGAAGTTTTGAGGAAGACTGCTAAGAGGAGGACCCTGAACAAGGATGTCTTGAAGTTGCAGTGCCTGCTGTCCAGACGTAGTAGATTGTGACAGCTGCGAGCCAGAGGATACAAAAATATGACACTTCGATGAGAAAGGAGCCAGCTGGGAGCCTGCTGAGGCTAAAGCTCTTTCCATGATCTGGATGGCAGGCCACCCTGAAGAGGGATGGGAGCCCGGAACAGAAAAATATAACCTCAGAACTGGAGTCGCACCCCGCTCCAATGAGCTGCCATCCAGAAGAGAAACCGGGGGGGGGGGGTTCAGAACAGCCATGGTCCTGACGGCCAAAAACGGTGCCATGGAAGCAACTGGAACCGTACAGAGGATCTCAGAACAGACAGCTAAAACACAGTCACGAGTGTGCAATGTACCCAATGTGCCAAAAACAGAGACAACCCCAGTGCTGAGCTAAGGGCCATCCTCAGCACTGAGGCAGCTGGTACCAGCAGCGAAGTGGAAGGCTCCAAGCCTTGGAAGGAGGTTGAAAGAGGGTAATCTGGTAGAGTCCTTGGAGAATGAGCCTCAGTTCCAGGAGGGACAGAGGTCTGCATAGGTGCAGGGAGACCCCTGGCCAACAAAAGATGGTCCACCAATCTAACTATGTCCATTTCAGACAGAATTCTGGAAAAACGGACCAACATTGCTGAGGGAGACTCTGGCCTATCAGTGAAGGAGCTGGGGAGTTAACCAAAGAATGGGTCCACAAAAGAGGAACACTTAGCCCCGGAAGGTATAAATGTCTCGACTTTTGGCACAGTCTGTTGCTGTGCAGAGGGGTAAGCCAGAACCAAAAGAAAGGCGAGTGAAGCTAGTACAGAAGACATTGTTGGTACAAAAGAGGTTTTTGGTGCCAAATCAGTGGTCAGTGCCGAAGTAGTCACTATCGGCACAGTAACTGTTTGTACCGATTGAGACTGAACTGTTGGTGCTGAAGGTACTTTTTTCAGTCAATTTATGTACTTTTGTCCTCTGTTCTGAAGACACAGATGGAACCGCCAACTTGGACTTGTGTAATTTTACATCATGTGCTGATGGTGAGGCTGGCACAGAATGGCTTCTCTTTTTTGGATCTGGCTTCGATGATTTAAATGTCTCAGGCTTAGAGAGGGCTTCTTTGAAAGGCTTGTTAAAATGCTCCTTCGAAATAAGCTTCTTTCATCTCTCTGTCAGTATAAAAGCACTGAAACCCTGACAACGCTTACATGTAATGTCTAGATGGGGCTCACCCAAACAGTACACGCAAGAAAGATGCCCATCAGAATTGGGCATCTTTCTGCCACAATCTTGACACTGTTTGAATCTGGATGTCCCTGTTTTCCTGCCATTTCTAGTTCACACTCACAGACACATACAAACAGTATGAGGAAAGGAGGAAAATTTTATATATATATTATACATATGTATATTTATATATATATATATATATATATATATATATATATATATATATATATATATATATATATATATATATACACACACACACACGCACATACATTTTTTGAAAGAAAAGCTCTACCAACAGTGGTATACGAGAACAACCTAAACGGTAAGGAGAGTGAAAGAAATATAACAACGATGGTATCCAAAGATTACCAAAGGTAAAGAGAGAAAGAGGAGGAAAACAAGTTACCAACGATGGTAACAAGAAATACCTTTAGGTAAAAAGGGATGGGTAAAATAGAACGGAAAGCACTTACCCTTCTCTCTCTTTCTGAGTGTGCATTAAACTAATAGTTAGATTTTTTTTTTTTTTTTTTAGCAAAAATTGCTACAAAAACAATAATGGCCACTAAGCAGAGATTATCGGCTGATGCTTCTAATTTTCAGAGCGGCAAATGAGATGGGGTAATGGGGAGAATAGCATTCAGGGTAGAGCCTTAGCTCAACAGTTTTTGGCTGGCTCAAGTTATATAACAGCAGAGTCGGTTACGAAAAGTTGGAACTGAACCCATCTGTCAAGAATGAAGACTGACAACATCATGTGTATACATTTCCAAGACAATAAGAAGCTGATAAAGAAAAAGGAATACAACCACCACCAAAAATCTTACGAATGATAAACAACCAAAATCCGAATGGAATAAACTTCACAAGAGTTTTCAAAAAACACATAAAATGCACAGATTTATTCTAGCACCTCAGTGTAAAACACCTTCATGGAATACAAATTCAGCTACAACTACTGTTTAAATACACATTTTAATAATAATAAAACAATAAAATAATCAAGTAAACTAAATTATTTCTTAAAGCAAACATCTCCAATTAATTTCCCCATTAAGTCCTTTAGGGACTAGGGCATTAAATTTCAAGATGTAAATACTTCGCTTATATAAAAGTTTGTCTTTTAAAATGTTGTCATCTCCATAAAAAGAATTAATTTGTTCCAAAACACATCCTGTAATTAATAGTCACTATTATGTAATTCTATAAAGTGAGCATTAATAATTTTTTCTTTCCTTCTTTTCGGATTTTGGTCATTTATCATAAAGAAAAAAGAATAAGCTATGTACAATTTGTACAGATCATGTAATGCACTAGGTAAGTAATTTAAATTAGTGCAGCTATTGTTCACTGTATGCTCTAAAGGATGCTATTAAACTGATAAGACAGTTAACAGGAACGAGTATATAAAGATAAAAGAAAGAATATAAAATGCAGAGCTGGAAAAAAAATCAAAGTGCACACCACTTAAGTACTACTGCTAGTAACCATTTACATATTACAAAGAGCTAGGGCCAAAGAGATACTGAAAAATGAAAATCTTTTAGGGCCATTTTACTGCTTCTACTGTATTTATTAATAGATTACAACTAACAGATATGAAACCTGACGAAACACAAGGTGAATGCAATTGTTCTATGGCCATAAATATCATCCTACTCTCCCTTTCTATACAGCAAATTTCTAAATCTCACACTTACTAAAGGTGCTCTTGTGTTAATACATTAACTCTTAATACCTCATCTGATCTAATTACTGTCATTATTACCCACTGTTTTGAGTGCATGTTTACAATTCAATGTGCACACTGTCCTTTGCATTTCTATACTTAAATTGTCATATATTGTGTATTTTTTTATACTCCTGGTCTGTGAATGAAATAGGTCCACTGAGATCAGTGCTCTACCCCACTTAACATATTCAAAATAAATAAATAAATAATAACAAAATAACATGACTGAGGAAGTGGAAGTTAATGTTGAGAAGTGAAGAGGATGTGAAACAACATGGGATATGCAAGTCATCTTACCACTGACATACTCTGATATCTAGGCAAATCAAGCCCCAGACTGCTTCCACACAAGGAAGATGTCAATGTTTTTACCATTCCTGGCTGAAAGAAGTCAAAAATATGGAGAACGGTCTATTCACAAAATACACTATTTGATTACAAGTATAAACTAAAAGTATTAAAAAATATAATTAAATCATACTTAAACTTTCTCTTTGAATTATTCGTAATGGGGGATATGGACTACAGTGGAAGTTGAATATTCTCAAAGGGAAGATCTTAACAGTCAAATTCAAGACATTATGATAATAAATGTTTGCCACCCCCAGAATCTAAAAAGTAATTTAAGACTGAATGTGAATGAGATAACCAACAGCCTGGAAACATGCACATTGAGCTATGCAATCTGGGATTTGATGGGAATATCTGACATCTGCATGAAAATGCTCAAAGCATGACCAACAGGTAGTGATGCTGCCTACTAGACAGTAAATGGAGATCCAAATAAACACAGAATTAAAAGATTACAGCCAATTAAGCTGCAGCCACCTAAAGTGGGAAATTAAACAAAAAAAAGCATTATTTGAGCTTCCTGAGGGAAGGAAATTTGATTAATTAAACTATGTCAGAATCAAAATGGGTGGCACTAGAGACTGCTTTCACTAAAGCCACTTTGAGGGTTACACCACCAAACCATTTACCAATGCCTGAAAGGGAGGTCGGGTATGGAGACCCTAGGCCACTTTTTCGGGGTTTTAGATTGTTATAACATACAGCAAGTAATCTAAGTTGTGGCAACCAGGCAGAAATCTGGTTTTGTCAGGAAATGCAGTGATTATGAAAAATGACTATTCAGAGCCAGCTTTAAAAGAATCCACTAATGCAATGAAAGGTTGAAAGCATAAAAGAAATTTAAGTTGTCACTTCCTGCAATACTGAAGGTATCTTGGAATGTGAAGGGTGCTAGTGTTCAATGACCCTGATCAGCAAATGAGAAAATAAAATGCGCCTGTGAGACTGGCACAGTTAAAAAATGAAGCAAACAAAAAGGACTTAAATGAACTCAAAGACATTCAAATAATAATGGAAATGGAAGAGGATTGGCAGGAAAAGTCGATTTGATGGAGAAGACTGCTCTGCTTCTAACGGTGACTCCTGACAAAAACTGGTTAGAAAAAGCAAGGAGTATGACATGAACCAGAAAGTTGGGAGCCCCCTGCTATAAAGCACGCGTTAGCGCGGAGCTGCTACCGTTGCACACTAGGGCAGCGCCGGTTAAGCAGATTTAAACTATTAGGGCTACCTAAAGTTCACTCTTCAAATTTTCCCTTAAAACTACCTTCCTCAAAGTGTACTACTGTTCTATTTAGTGTATCCTCCAACTATAAATTATCTCTACTTGACTCCCAAGTAGACTATTCTCTATCCGTATAGCTAAGCACTTGCTCCTACAGTACTTATCACCTCGATACAGCACTCTTGTTACAGAAAGTACCCCAAAAAAGCAAACCCCATTTCTCGGTCACCCACATCCCCAAAACCTTTTTTTAAAGTTTTTCTGTCTATTCCTTCTAGCATGTCGAGGGATCAGTTGCTAATATCCTCTCCTGCTCAGCTGGTGAACCTGGGATTATTGAGGCAATGTTACAATTGCCTCATGTACACAGACAACCCTCTCCTCCTCCCACAAAACACAAATACATGCGAGAGATGCAACTATACGGCCAAACTGGAGGCTGAGCTCTCTCAACATAGGACTGGCAAGACCAGACAGGAGGAGAAGGTAACCACACACACTATAGACCCAGTCTCACATAATACCATCACAACCTCAAATCATACACATAAACACACAAAGACATACTCGGAGGCTCTGATCAAAAATCTACCAAAACAGCAGAGGCCACCAAAGCAGACACCCAAACAACTACCACCTCAGAACACAACTCCTGCATCACATAGACCACACAGTCAGAGTGTCAAGCAGTCACAGCCCTTAAGGCCAAACACTATGCCAGACACACTAGTCATTGGTGACTCCATAGTCAGACACACTGGCGTCCGCTCACCAGACTGAGTAAGGAGAGGTCACAGTAAGCTGCCTGTCGGGTGCTAGAATCCGCCACATAACGCGTGCACTGAGGTCTCTCGACAGCAGGTACAAGTGCGACTCAATCATTGTCCACGCTGGTGTAAGCGAGCTGAGACGTACCTCCTGGACTACATGAAAAGAGACATAGAGGAGCTCTCTGATTATGTAGCCCAGGCAGGTATGACCCTGACCTTGAGCAGTATCCTCCCTTCACCAAGAATGATGCCCCAATACAGCGATAAGATGCTCAGTTTTAACAATTGGCTTAAACTCTGGTGTCATTCAAAGGGGATCAATGTCTGTCTGCCTGGGATGACATGCTGGACAAGCCACGCTGCTTCATGAGGCGGCTTGCACTTGTCACCCTGGGATTCGGATTTTGGCAAAGGCTCTTGCCACCCCATAGTGCCTTTTTAGGCAAGGCTCAAATTCTAAACCTACCACCCTAGAACAAAACAAAGAAAAAACTAAGGGTAATGCTGCTCAATGCCAGAAGTCTCAACCTCAAGATGCACTCGAGGCCCTTCTCAGTATGGAGAACATCGATGTCCGTGCTGTGACAGAAACCTGGTTCAAGGCTCCTGAGAGCACCCCAGCACTATCAGGTTTTACCTCATATCATGCGTTCCGGCCACAAAACCCGGACAATACCAAGAAAGGAGGAGGGGTATCCATATTCATCAAGGACACCCACACCTCAAGATTGGTGGCATTGCGATGCATCGGAAACCATCCAGGTGCAATTAACCATAGGCAAGACTGCTATGCAAATTGTAGCATGTTACAGGCCACCCTCGCAAACTCAGGAACCTCACATGGCCTTCCTGAAAACACTGGAGGGGATAAATGTATCTCCGAACACCATCATACTAGGTGACTTCAACTACCCTAATATAGACTGGGAACACTACTCAAGCCCAAACACTCTAGCCCAAAAGTTCCTGGAATTCATAAACTCAAATGCCATGGAACAACTAGTCACCATCCCCACAAGAGGAGAGAACATACTTGATCTCATCATCACGAACATGGGAGCACAACGTTCAACGCCAGAAGTATTCCCCTCACTGGTGAGATCTGATCACAAACTAATCTCGCTGGAGGTCCTCATCCCGCCCCCACCCGAAATGAAAAAGACCACAGTAAAGAACTTCTCGAAAGCCGACTTCACACTTCTAAAGACTAGTGTGGTCTCCTTTAAGGCCCCTGAGCCGGCGGTTAACATTACTCAAACCGCTGAATCACTTACAAATGCCTTCTATCAGCACCTGCAGGGCTGCATGGATCAGGCAATCCCAAGCAAAACAAAGACTCTTTGTACCAAAGGCAAGCGTCCAGTCTGGTGGGCCCCAGCCATAAACAAACTCTACAATAAAAGGAGAAAGCTACTACAAGATAGAGCAAAATCCTTAAAAGGTAAGACACCGCTGATCACTATAAGTAAAAAGCTAAGAGCTCTCATAAAATCATCCAAAGCTAATTTTGAGAAAAAAATAGCTAAGGACTCTAAAGACAACCATAAAGCATTCTTTAGCTATGTCAGAAACCTAGGAGGAAACTCCCAGATATGCTCAGAATTAGTTCAAAATGATGTGAAGATTACTGATCCTACAGACATTGCCAACATACTGGCTGACAGGTTCAGTGCAAACTTCTCCCACCCTCCGCCTAAAGAAGAGATATCTATACCAAATGATTGTAGCCCCCCAAACATCTCCAATGCTCAGGTGAGAACTGCTCTCTCCAAGGCAAAGAACACAGCATCCATGGGACCTGATAGTGTCCCCGGCTGTGTGCTCCATGAACTCAACGAGGAATTAAACTCACAGTTAGGACAGCTGTTTAATCTTAGTCTCACCTCTGGATACGTCCAGGAGTGGCGCTGGCGACTGTGGTCCCACTCCACAAAGGCGGTGCCTCCACCGACCCTGGAAATTACCATCCCATTAGCTTGACAAGCCTGATCTGCAAAGCCATGGAAAGGATCATAATGGATCTCATAAATAAAGACATAGGAATTTGCAGACTTTGGATCCAACCCAGTTTGGCTTTGTCAAAGGCAGATCATGCCTTTTAAACTTGGTTGACTTTTTGAAACAGTCACCAAGGCCATTGACGAGGAAAGGCAGTCCATACAGCCTACCTAGACCTGGCGAAGGCTTTCGATACAATACCCCACTCGGGTATCATTGAAAAACTCATCAACTTAAATGTAAACCCATACATTACAAGATGGGTTGCAAACTGGCTGAGTGACAGAACCCACAGGGTCAGAGTTGCTGGCGCCATGTCAGACTCTAAGCCTGTCACAAGTGGTGTCCCACAGGGCTCAGTCCTGGGCCCACTCTTGTTTGGCATCTACTTTTCTGAAGTACAAGCAAACACAGGAGGGTTATGGCTGACAAAGTTCGCAGATGACTGCAAACTGGCCGTAGTTGAGAACACATCCGACAGAGATATCCTTCAGAAGGGTCTCACAGAAACGGATAACTGGTGCCAGAGCCATGGCCTCAAGTTAAATGCCAAGAAATGCATAGTCATACCCTTCGGGAAAAATAAGGTTACCACTAGCTACCATATAGGTGGCAATCCCCTGAACACAGAAGAAGTTATTAGGGACCTGGGAACCCAGGTTGACAGTAGCCTTTCATTCGACACTCATATTGCTAAAGTAGTTAGGAAGACCTTCTACATTGCCCACCTTATCATGAAGGTATTCACATCTAGATCAAGGGAAGTCATAGTCTCCCTATACTCATCACTCATCAGACCAATGATCGAGTACAATGCCCCATTCGGAATGTATCTGACCCGACACTTGCAGCAGCTGGAGAGGCCACAAAAGTTCCTCACCAAAAGGATAAAGGGTCTCAAAAATCTGTCTTATGCTGCACGATTGAAAGAACTCCAGTTATATTCAGTGCACGCTTACTCAGAGGTGACCTATGCCTGACATACAAGGCCATGTCAAACCCAGATTTGATGAATATGCTTCATCTCAAAAATCTAGATCCCTCAGAGCCACAAGGCGGGTGACTTAAACCTCGACACAGTTATTAATAGGGCGTGCTGGAGGATAGATTCATCACCCAAAGACTCCCTATGCTGTGGAACAAAATCCCGGTTTATGTGAGGCAGAGCACCTCGCTGGCCTTGTTCAAGAGGAATCTTGACCAATGGATGGGAGATCGTAGATACACCCCAGGGGTTACCTCAGTGTCACTGCTCGACAGAGGCACAGCTAAATAATGGGCATAGTTTCTCCAAACTAAGGGGTGACGTAAGCCACAAAACTATGGCTAGGCTTATAAATGCCCTCGGGCAGATAGCCTAGTATGAACCTATGAACCTATGAAATCAGTAATATGTTAAATAAGACTGGACATCAACATTCAAAACAGGGGTTAATAAAGCTTTATTAAAAGTATGCTCTTCACTCAGTATGCCATAAAGACAAGTGCTTCCATTTTGTGTGAATTTTAATTGGTGATATTTCATTTGTCTAACTCCTGGCTGTTAGCAGACCCAAGTAATTATGCACCAGGTAACCGGCATGGACAACAATTCAAGTAGTTGTTCAAGTTCAAGCAAGGCAAATGCAACACCCACAGAAAGTGAGTTTTTACCAGTCAATTTATGCCCTATGTTAAGAAAGTACAGTTGTGTACACTTACCATAAATGTAAATGTTCGAGTGTATTCACTGTTGCAGTCATTACATTTGGGTTATCTGCTTGCAGGTAGCCCTCAGTCGGCCTGATTAACAAAGTCTTGGGTCCTGCGTCGGTTGCTGTCCCTTCTTCCATGACGTCAGGGGTATATACAACATGCAGCCGACGCCATTACATCAGTTTTTCTTGCCCCAGATGTCAGGTGCCCCCCTAATGGGAAGCAATTAAACATAAAAGTACAAAGATATACTTCCAACAAAAAAGCAAATACACAAAAAAAAGCTTTAAAGCATAGTAAAGGAAAGTACAGCTATAGCCAAAAGAAGTTAGGGGGCTGGAGGGAGGGTAAACAGGACTGCAACAGTGAATACACTCGAACATCTACATTTATGGTAAGTGTACACAACTGTACTATGTTCTTCGTGTTTCACTGCTGCAGTCATTACATTTGGGTAGATTCCCAAATCTCGATTGGGAGGAGGAATTTAGATAGCATTAGGGCCTGCTATAAGGCCCTGCAAGACTGCAGTGGCAAAGCCAGCTCTAGATTTAGAGAAAATTAGCAAATAATGGTTGGTGAAAGTATGTACAGAACTCCAGGTAGCAGCTTCTAGAATGTCCCTGGTAGGGACAGCTTCTAGAATGTCCCTGGTAGGTACACCTCTGAGAAAGGCTGTAGAGGTAGATGCAGCGCTGGTAGAGTGAGGTCTGATCCCCTGGAGGATAGGTTTCCATGGTGCTTATAGCAGAAATGAATGCAATGGCTTATCCATTTAGAAATGGTTTGCTTTGAAATAGCCTTCCCCTCTGCCCCTGCAGCAAATGCCACCAGCAGTTGTTCAGATTTCCTTTGAGCTTTAGTCCTGTCCAAGTAGAACCTAAATTGTCTGTGCACATCTAAGCAGTATCCGTTCCCCTTTATTCTGTGGATTGGGAAAGAAGGTTGGCAAATTAATGGACTTATTAAGAGCCACACTGGATACCACCTTGGGCATGAAGGATGGATTGGTTCTGAGGGACACCCTGTCAGCATGAAAGATTATGACAGGCTCCACTGCCATAAGGGTCTGTAATTTGGATACCCTTCTAGCTGAAGTGATTGCAAAAAGGAAAGCTATTTTCCAAGAAAGAAATCTTAAGTCTGCAGTAGCAGCTGGCTTGAAAGGAGGTAGAGTGAGTTTCTCCAAGACAAAGTTAAGGTCCCAGGCTGGGGATGGAGCTCTCCTGGGTGGTCTCAAATTTTTGGCCCCTCTGAGGAACTGCTTGAGCAGTGGATGAGAGAAGAGGGAAGGTTCTGTGTTATAATGAGCTGAAATGGCTGAGGCGTGGATTTTAATGGAGGATAAAGACAGGCCCTTGAGAAGCATCTCAGTTAAGTATTGTAAAATCTGAGGTAAATTGGGCGCTGCTGTGCTCATGCCTTGAGACTGGTTCCAGGCACAGAATCTTTTCCATTTTTCAGCATAAGATTTTCTAGTACTAGGCCTCCTTGCCTCTAAAATGATATCTATCACAGGTTTGCTGAGGGATGGTAACGGAGAGATTAAGTAATTAGCCAGGCTGCAAGGTTCAGTGTTGGAAGCTGAGGGTGCAGAATTTAAGTCTGAGGCAGGTGCCATGGAGAAGATCGTGACACACTGCGCAGGAGGGGATACACCAGTGTTGGCGCGGCCAGTCTGGAGCAATCAAAATCATCCTTGGTTTGTCCTGTTTATTAGTAGTACTCTGGAGAGCAGAGGCAGATGGGGGAAGGCATAGACTGATAGGTTTTTCCAGATGAAGGACAGAGCACCCACTTCCAGGCTTGTTTGTGGGGAATCCGTGTGCAAAATTTGTCCAATTGGTAGTTCTGGGGAGAGGCAAACAGGTCTATATCTGGGCTCCCCCATTTGCTTGTCAACATGTTGAAAATCCTTGGTTCCAGTTTCCACTCGTGTGGGTCCATGAGGTTTCTGCTTAGTCAGTCTGCCAGTGTATTTAATTTTCCTGGCAGGAATTGAGCTTGCAGATGCACTTGGTAGCTCAAGACTGTATTTCCACAATGCCATGGCTAGTCTCCAGAGGGGTTGAGAATGTGTACCCCCCCCTGCTTGTTTATGTACCACATAAAAGTGGTGTTGTCCGTCTTTACCATTAGTTGTCCTGGAAGAATGTGGTTCTTGAAGGCTGTCAGAGCATTCTGTACAGCTAACTTTTTTTTTGATTGATATGCAGGTGCATTTGACTTGGGTTCCATTTGCCCTGAATGCACTTCCCTAACAGGTGAGCCTCCCATGCATAGTCGGATGCATCTGTTAAGGTTTGGGTGGTAGGGGGTGATGTGAAAGGTAGTCCCTTGTTTTGGTGGCAGGCCTCTGCCCACCAAAGGAACTCTAGGCGTAAGCAAGGTACGATAGGAATTATTGTTTCTAGGTCTTGAGAATGTTGACACCATAGGCTTTTTAGATACCACTGTACTTTCCTCATATGCAGTCTTGCATATGGAATTAGAAGACTGCAGGAGACCATGAACCCCAAGGCTTGCAGTATCTGTCTTGCAGATAGCAGGGTTTTTGTGGCCACTTGTTTGAAGTAGGTTGTCAACTGAATTTGCTTTTCTGGCATGAGTTAAGCCATCTGGGAAGCTGTGTTCAAGCTTGCTCCCAGGAATATAATTTGTTGACAGGGTACCAGGTGTGATTTATTTTTGTTTATGGTGTACCCCAGACAAGTTAGAACCCTTTTTACAAAGGCCAGATGATTCAAAAGTATGTCCTGGCTTTCTGCCTAAATTAGGCAATTGTCCAGGTATGGGTATATTTGAATATTTCTTTGCCTGCAAAATGCAATAACTGGAGCTAGGCACTTTGTGAATACCCTGGGCGCAGTAGATAAGCCAAAGGGCAGTGCAGAGAACTGATAGTGCATGTAGCCTGCTTTGAAGCGTAGGCATCTTCTGCAAGACTCCCTGATTGGGATGTGCAGGTATGCTTCTTTTAAATCTAGTGCTGCCAACCAGGCACCTTTGCCTAGCATAGGAAGTAATTGGTGAAGAGTCAGTATCTTGAATTTTGGAATCTCCAAAAAGGTATTTAGAGTAGACAGGTTCAGGATAGGACACCATGAATGGTCTTTTCTGGGTACCAGGAAAAGTCTCGAGTAGAAACCTTGTTCCTTTTCCTCTTCTGGTACCAGTTGAATAGCCACTATGGTTAAGAGAGAAAGTACTTGTTTTTGGGCCTCTGCCCACTGATTTGGGAGTAGGTCCGGCCACCCACTTGGTGTTTGCAATGTGTGGAAGTGAAATCTGTATCCCTGGGACACTATTTAAAACCCATTTGTTATGGATAATGAGTTCCCAATTCTTTGCATTAAGAGCAATCTTTCCCCCAAAGGGGCAGTCAGTTGATAAGTGCTTGGAAATTTTAAAAGGAAGTCATTGAGACAGTTTACCATAGGGGGGAGTCTTCACAGGTTCATAGGTTGGTACTAGTCTATCAGCCCTAGGGCCTATACAAGCCTAGCAATAACAATTCCCTGGCTATTTCTTCCCACACTATTTACTTCCCTGGACCCCTGTGTAGCAGGGTGACTGACGTGATCCCTGGGGTGAATTTCCTTTCTCCCATCCAATCGTCAACGTTCCTTTTGAAGAGGGCCAAAGAGGCACATTGCTTGACATGTATGGACAATCTATTCCAGAGTCTGGGGAGTCTCTGGGTCAGGAACCTATCCTTCCAGCACGTTTTGCTTATTGTGATGACAAGGTTTAGATCCCCTGGAGCATGTGGGCTCTGAGGGATTGGGATTTCTTAAAGTGTAGCATGTCCAACAGCTCTGGGTTTGACATGGCCTTGTATGTTAAGCAAAGATCGCCTCTGAGTAGACAATATGTGACAGCGTATAGCTGGAGTTTTTTAAGGCGGTCAGCTTAGGGCATCTGCTTTAGTCCTGTGATTCTTTTAGTGAGGTATTTCTGCGGCCTTTCCGGTTGTTGCAGATGTCTTGAGAGGTACATACCAAATGGGGCATTGTATTCTAGTATAATGGGTCTAATGAGGGATGAGTACAGTGGGACAATGACCTCCTTTTTTTTCTGGATGAAAAGCCCTTATTGATGAGGTGTACCACATAGAAGGATTTCCTGATGGTTGTGGCGATGTGGTTATCGAAGGAGAGACCACTGCCCACCTGTGTCCCTAAGTCTCTTATCACACTTTTGGTGTTGAGTGTACTGCCACCTATATGGTAATTCACGGGTACATGTTTTTTCCCAAAGGGAATTACTATAAATTTCTTGGCATTGAGCTTGAGCCCATGGCTCTGGCACCAAGCATCTGTTTCTGTAAGGCCCTTTTGTAGAGTACCCACATCATTTGGGGATTCAATAATGGCTCCCAGTTTGCAGTCATCTGCGAACTTTGTTAGCCAGAGTCCCTTAGTGTTGGCCTGTACTTCAGAGAAGTAGATGCCAAACAAGAGCGGTCCCAGGACTGAACCCTGAGGTACTCCACTTGTCTGGAGCTGGACTTGGAGTCGGCTACCTTTACAGTGTGGGTTCTATCAGTAAGCCAGTTAGCAACCCATTGGGTGTCGTAGGGATTAATGCCCAGCTTAGTAAGTTTATCTATGATTCCAAAGTGGGGGATGGTGTCAAAGGCCTTGGCAAGGGCTAGATAGGCTGTGTGGACCACCTTACCCTTGTCCATGGCTCTGGAGACTGATTCAAAATAGTCAATCAGGTTCAGGAGACAAGATCGGCCCTTCATGAACCCAAACTGGGCAGGGTCCAGTGTTTGAAGGTTGCCAATGTCTTTGTTTATAAGTTCCATGATAATACGCTCCATGGCCTTGCAGATAAGGCTCGTCAGACTGATGAGAAGGTAGTTTCCGGGATCAAAGGTGGATCCCCCCTTGTGGAGTGGGATAACTGTAGCTCTGCGCCACTCAGTGGGCAAGAAACCTGAGGTGAGGCTATGATTAAACATGACACTTGGGTGAGGTGCCAGTTCATATTGTAGTTCATGTAGTACACAGCCCAGGATGTCGTCCATCTGTTCCCATGGATGCTGCTGTCAGATGCATATACTGCAATCTCAGGTAAATAACACTGAGTTAATCGAAGGAAAGACTATGAGCAAACTCAGATCTATAATATATAACATTAAGTATCCTGTTTTCTTGCTTATTTTTCAAGTTATTTATAGCACTTTGTGTACTGTATATTTTTCTAGCTAGTTTCACTGTGTGTGAGGTATTAACTGGAAATTGTCCACTTTTAAGAATCTGTTGGGTTGTTTGTTTGACAACTTGTTGCAGTTAAACGCTTTCTCTAGAGGCTCCTTTAGCTTTTTAAAACTTTCATTTAAAGGCTCACTTCGGCTTTTCTGCTGTGAGAAACATTTCTGCAGTTTGTTTCCCACCCTCCCTTCCTATTGGTATGGTGTTCTTATAGTTGGTGGCTTTGCAGTTGCCCGCCCCTACTGTAAATTTCATCTGGGAACCTCCTCCCATTCTAGACCTCATTCTACCCAATACAGGGAAACTGGAAGGTCAATCAGCTTAGTTTTTGCTACTCCTTTCTCTCTTTCCACTAAAAAAAAAAAAAAAAAAATTTCTAAGCTTGTTTCTAGTCTGTACATAGATTTGCTGTGTCCAGGACTATTTGTAGGCTTCTAGGCCCCCAAGCCTTTCTGTGTTGGACGGAAGCCTTCTAGCTTAATTTTGTTTCTTAGAACTAGCCATTTTTTTCTTTCAGCACTCAAGTCTGTTTCTTTGAGCTCAGCACTAGTTTAGAACTTATTGTAAGCACTAAATAAGCTACAAATTACTACAGCACTCAACTTTCCTCATTGTCTAGAGGAAAACAGTTTTCTAGTACTTAACAAATAGGCACCTATCCAGGCATGTCTAAGGGTCAGCTCCTGGTGTTTTCTCCTGTCTACCTGATGAATCCGGGCATCTTGGGGCAATGCAGTAATTGCCTCATGTACACAAACAACCTCTCCTCCTACCACCCAACACTACAACCTGTGAGAGATGCACTTATATAGCCAAACTGAAAGCAAAGCTCTCTTCACCCAAGAGTGGACTAGACAGTCAAGAGGAGAAGGTCAACACTTGCACCACACCACACTCTGCACATAGTCCCTCAAAACCTACAACACCAAAACACACACACAGAAACACAAAACACACACCTACATTCACGGAGGCTCTCAGTAAACAGCAGCAAAAGAAACAGGGACCTCCAAAGCAGAAACAAGCAACCTCCACCCCCCAACACAACCCAAATGACACACAGCCCACAAACTGTGTGTGCCACTCAACCACAGCCCATAAGGCAAAACAACATACCCAACACTCTAGTCATAGGCGACTATAGTCAGGCACATTGATGTGATGCTCTACTCACCAGGCTAAACAAGGAGAAAGTTACTGTCAGCTGCTTGTCAGGTGCCTGTCAGGTGCCAGGATCCGCCACATAACGCATGCACTCAGGTCACCACAGCAAGTACAAATATGACTCTGTCATTGTCCATGTTGGTGTGAATGACCTGAGACGTACCTCCTTGGACTACATGAAAAGGGACATGGAGGAGCTGTCCGATCTTGTAGTCCAGGCAGGTATGACCCTAGCCCTGAGTAGCATCCTGCCATCACCCAAAATGATACCACAGTACAAGGACAAAATGACTGACTTCAACAACTGGCTAAGCTTCTGGTGTCAATCTAAGGGGATCCAGTATCTGTCTGCCTGGGATGACATGATCGACAAACCACGATGCTTTGCCAGAGATGGCCTGCACATGTCGCCCCTGGGATTCTGGATACTAGCTAAGGCTCTAGCCACCCCTATAGTGCTTTTTTTAGGCAAGGTTCAAATGACAAATTCACCACCTTAACAGGTACGGGCAAGAAGAATCTGAGGGTATTGCTATTCAATGCTAGAATTCTAAACTTCAAAATGCACTCACTCGACGCACTCCTTAAAATGGAGAACATTGACATCTGTACAGTGACAGAGACCTGCTTCAATGCTCCAGAAAGTACCCCTGCATTACCAAACAAATTCATACCACACCTTCCAGCCACCTAACCTGGACTGAAACACTAATGATGGAGGCGTGTCCATATTCATTAAGGATATCCACACCTCCAGGCTAGTTGCTCAACATAATGCATCCGAGATTATCCAAATGTAACTAACTCTGGGCAAGACCGCAATCCAAACTGTAGCTTGCTAAAGATCCCCCACCATGCCCCACGATTCCCACTCCTCATTTTTTAATACACTGGAAACTATTAGGGTACAACCTAACATCCTAATAATGGGCGATTTCAACTACCCTACCATGAACTGGGAAAACTACTCATGTACTCAATGTTTTCTGGAATTCATAAATTCCAATGCCATGGATCAACTTACTCACACCCCCCACCAGGGGCAGCAATATCCTAGACCTGGTTATTACCAAAACGGGCAGCCGGTGCTCCAGACCAGAGGTCAATTCCTCGTTGGTCAGATCCGACCATAAGCTAATCACCCTAGACATCCACTTTCCTGCCCTACCCCCCATTAGGGAAACCAGAGTAAAGAATTTCTCCAAAGCCAACTTCACGCTTCTTAAGACAGAAGTGGCAAACTTTAAGACACCCATGCTGACGGACAATAAAGATATGACTGGTGAATCCTACACAAATGCACTTTATAAGCACTTACACGAGTGCATGGACCGTGCAATCCCTAACAGAACCAAAATGCTATCCCCCAAAAAAAGGAAGCCCATCTGGTGGTCCCCTGCCATAAACAAACTCTACAACAGAAGAAAGAAACTGTTGCAAAAAAGAGTAAAATCCCATGACTGGAGAAACTCCCTGGTCAGCCTCAGTAAGAAGCTGAGATCCCTCAAAATCCTCCAAAGCTAGTTATGAAAAAAAAATCACCACAAATTCTAAAGACAACCGCAAAGCATTCTATAGCAATGTCAAGAATCTCAATGGCAACACTCAGATCTGCTCTGAGTTACAGCACAATGGCACTAAATATACAGAACTAACTGATATTGCCAACAACCTGGCAGATATAGATTCAGTGCTAACTTTACCCCCCTGTCATCCCCTAAAGGGCCCATCTCTATACCAGAAGAATGCAAAGTTCCTGTAATCACGGCGGCGCAGGTAAAAAACACACTATCCAAAGCAAAGAACACAGAATCCATGGGACCTGACGACATCCCAGGCTGCGTTCTACATGAACTACAGAACGAACTGGCACCCCACCTAAGTACCATGTTCAATCACAGCCTCTCCTCAGGATGTGTCCACTGAATGGGGCACAGCGACAGTTAACCCACTCCACAAAGGGGGAGCGACCACAGACCCCGGAAACTACCGCCCCATTAGCCTAACGCAGCCTGGTCTGCAAGGCTATGGAACGTATCATCATGAAACTTATAAACAATGACAATGGTAATCTCCAAACTCACGACCCCACCCAGTTCGGGTTTGGAAAAGGCAGATCACGTCTCCTAAACCTGATAGACTTCTTTGAAGCAGTCACCAAAGCCGTAGATGAGGGTAAGGTGGTTCACACAGCCTATGTAGATCTCGCCAAAGCTTTCAACACCATCCCTCACTCTGAAATTCAATATAAACTCACTAAACTAGGTATAAATCCCTATGTCACAAGATGGGTTGCTACCTGGCTCACTGACAGAACCCACACTGTGAAAGTAGCAGACTCCAAATCCAACTTCAGACAAGTGGAGTACCACAGGGTTCAGTCCTGGGTCCTCTGCTGTTTGGTACCTACTTCTCTGTAGTACAGGCCAACACAGAAGGTCGTTGGCTAACGAAGTTCGCAGATGACTGCAAACTAGGAGCCGTAACCAAAACACCAAAAGATGTGGACATCCTACAAAACAGCATTGCTGAGACAGATGCCTGGTGTCAAAGCCATGGCCTCAAGCTCAATGCCAAAAAGTGCATTGTCATCCCTTTTGGTAAAAACTCAGTACCCATGAACTACCACATAAGCAGTAGTCTACTTAACACTGAAAGTGTGATAAGAGACCTTGGGACACAGGTGGACAGTAGTCTCTCCTTTGATAATCACATCGCCACAGTAGTCAGGAAATACTACGTATCACACCTCATCACAAAAGGTTTCTCATCCAGGAAAAAAAGGTAATTGTTCCCCTCTACTCGTGACTCATTAGGCCCATTATAGAGTACAATGCCCCTTTTGGTATGTACCTCACAAGACATTACAACAACTGGAAAGGCCACAGAAATACCTCTCAAAGACCACAGAAATACCTCTCAAAGAGGATTACAGGCCTCAAACAGATGCCCTATGCAGACCGTTTCAAAAAACTGCAGTTTCACTCCATTGCATATCACCTATTCAGAGGCGATCTCTGCCTAACACACAAAGCTATAACAAACCCAGAGCTTTTAGACATGCTCCACTTAAAGAAATCCCAATCCCTACAAGCTACACGGTCTAGGGACCTAAACCGTGTCACCAAAATAAACAGAACATGCTGGAGGGATAGATTCCTGTCCCAGAGACTCCACATACTCTGGAACAAACTACCTATCTATATGAAACAAAGGTCCACATTAGTGCTCTTCAAGAAAAATCTTGATGACTGGATGAGAGATAGGAAATTCACCCCGGGGATCACTTCTGTGGCTCTGCTGGACAATGGCACAGTAAAATAATTTTCTTGGGTGGCGAAAGCCAGGGTACCTTTGGCTAGGATTATATAGGCCCTAGGGTCATTAGCCTAATACCTACCTATGAACCATCCTACACAAACATATATACTCTACGTCCACCAACTGCAGCCAATTTACTAGGTCTGTATACCCAAGATGTTTGGCTTTGATCTAAAACAGGATTAAATAAATAATGCTCAATGTATTTTACCTCAGACACAGAGCAAAACACACACGCACACACAGGTCTTGCAGCTACATCTCCTTTTACTAACTAATACATCAGATGTTGGATTATAATCAAAATATGGGAGCATATTTATTTAATCCTGTTTTAGATAGCCCAGTTGAGTCAGCTGATTTTTTTTCTTTACCATCTACAGCAATCCCCCCTTAACCCCAGATACACACACACACTTGTATATATATATATATATATATATATATATATATATATATATATATATATATATATATATATATATATATATATATATATATATATAT
>NC_056729.1:1145896794-1145974294 GCF_019279795.1 Protopterus annectens | reverse complement strand
ACAGGTAGCACACTCGCCTTTGGTAATGGAAGAGCAGAAGGCTGTGGGTCCTTACCCCATCCCAGGTGGCTGGATTAATTTTCAAATTGCTGGCACTGCAGTGCAGCACTACAAGGTGCTTAACTACTCAGTCTGTCATCCTTTGATTGAGACATTTAAACAGTAGCCCCATCTGACTGAGCAGGTGGTAGCTCAGATGATTTAAAAGGTCTCACAGCACTTACTGAAAAAAGTACCCAGCATCATGACCAAGTTTCTGTTGGCAGTATAAATACCACCTTGTCTCTCCCTGGTGGGAATAACCTATTCAACAAAAGATAAATAAAAACATAGACATGCTAAGCAACCGAGTCAGCAGCCAGTTTAATATATTCTGAGTGCAAGTAATCTGGGGCTAATGTGATGTGCTTAGGTTTTTCTTATACTATCTTGTTATCCATTCTATTGGGTAAAACAGCAATTTTTTGTTCATTCTAAGGAGTTTGCTACAATATTTTGTTATAAGAGGAGAAGTCTGTTTTTCATCACATGGAAATGGGGTTGGCTGACTTATTTTTCAAGGTTTGAGAAGATTACTAATGGACTTCCAAAAGTGTCCTGTATTGTTTTTATGAAAAGATTGTAAATTGGTAAACTTTGTCATTTACAATAATGAGTTTAAACTGATGTCTTAGTTTTCTGTAGGTTATGTGTAAACTTTATGCAACTGTTACACTTCTAAGCCTTACCTCATGAGTACGTGTGTTTTGTTTCATAGAGACAGGTGTATATTTTACTTTTACTTTTCCTAAGAGAAAATAAGTTCAGAACATTTAAGAAAAGTTTTGGTGAAATGATGTACTTAGTACATCTACTAATTTTAATAATCAAGTTAGAGGACTCCAGTTCCAGTTAGAAATAAATTTAAAATGCCTGCATTGAAATGTATGATACTTCAAACCCAGTTGTACATGACAATCCTTAATATTTTAGTACAATTCCAGTTGGAGTACACTAGATAATAGTCATTAACAGCATCTGGCAGTATTCATGCTTGCTCAATATTCCAACAAATGTCATACACAATATTAAGTTTTATCAACCAGTGTTCGTGCTGGGTTAATCCATATTGGTTAATGTTTGGGTAGTTCTTAATAGAAATGTTTTTTTTCTCTCAATTTAGACCAATATACTGGAGTACCTATCAGAAATGCTTTCTTCATTTAATTCAGGCCAGTTGACATTTACGTTCCCTAGTACTAGAATGCCCTGCTTTCAAGTGGTACTGAATACATAATTGTCATTATTCACCAACAGGAATGCTTAAAGCACTGAGCGATGGCAGTACAGATAGTGACAAAATGCACATTTTAATTACCTTGGTTTTAGTGGGATCAGTAATATTTCTGCTTTATTAAGTGTGAACATATCTAACAAATAAGAAGTTATGTACTTACCATAACGTTCCATATTTGTAGTCCATCTCACCTACATTCTTGCTGGAAGGGTTTGGAGCTGAACCTCTGCTCCGACTAGGCCGATACTAAAGCTTGTGAACTTTTACTGGCTCGAGGCTATCCCCTATCCCATGGTGCCTCACGGCAATTCCCCAGACATTGTTTGCAAGAAACTAACTAAATATATAATAGTAATTATACTTCTAATAACTATGTACATATAAACAGAAGGATTTTGTTTTACTATCCACGGCATATGGACAGACAAATATAACAAGGTCAGACAGCATAATGGATAGTCCACCAGTTCCTCCAGGATACAGGAAGGGGGAAGGAGGGTGGGACGCAATAATGTAGGTGAGATGGACTACAAACATGGAATGTTATGGTCAGTACATAACTTCTTAATGTTATGTAGTCTTATCTCGCCGTAATTCTTGCTGGATGGGAAAGTGTCCCCAGCACCTTTATCCCGGGTGGCTCAAGCAAAGAGACTCTTTAGCACAGTGGACCCAAAGGAGGCCAAATCTAATTTATAGTGAGTGACAAAAGTATGTGGTCTTGCCCATGTAGCTGCTGCACAAATGATATCAATTGGAAGTTTGGATTTGAAGGCATAAGAAGCTGATACTGCTCTAGTTGAATGGCCTCTTATCTTAGCAGGTAACTGTTTCCCAACACTTTTGTAAGAAAAAGAAATACAGTCTGAAAGCCATTTTGACAGAGTTACTTTGGAAACAGGCAAGCCTTTGCTTTTCTCAGAGAAGGAAACAATCCAATTTCCTGAAATCTTTAGTCCTGTGCAGGTAACATTGGAGAATTCTATGGACATCTAATTGATGCAGTCTGTATTCTGATTTATTACTATAATTGGGGAAGAATAATGGTAATTCATTAGTTGTGTTTAGATTATGTTCTGAGCAAAACAAAACAAAACATGCTGGAGGGATAGGTTCCTGACCCAGGGACTCCCCATACTCTGGAATAGACTGCCCCATACATGTCAAGCAGAGCGCCTCCTTGGCCCTCTTCAAAAGGAGCCTTGACGACTGATGGGAGATAGGAACTTCACCCCGGGTATCACATCAGTCGTCCTGCTAGACAGGGGTCCAGGGAAGTAAATACTGTGGGAAGAAATATCCAGGGAATTGTTATGGCTAGGCTTGTATAGGCCCTAGGGCAGATAGCCTAGTACCAATCTATGAACCTATACCTTAGGGAGGAAAGAAGGATTAGTTCTTGGGGAAACTCTGTCCTTATGGAAAATAACATACGGAGGTCAAATGGTCAGAGCTTGCAATTCTGAAACCCTTCTAGCAGATGTTATAGCTACTAAGAACAATGTCTTCCAAGATAACAATTTCAAGTTGGATGAAGAAGACGGTTCTAATGGTGGAGACATCAATGAAATCAGAACTACGTTCAAGTCCCAGGGCTCCGGAGGTTGCCTGTTTGGAGGTCTGAGGAGAACTCCTTTCAAAAAGGTTTTACATAAAGAGTGGGACATAATAGAATTTCCCATGTTCCCAAAATGATAACTTGATATGGCAGCCAACTGAACTCTAATGGTAGCAGCTGCATCTCCTTCTTGAAAAACAGATGTGAGGAAGGACAGAATAAACTCTATGGGAGCCGAGTAGGGATCTATGCCTTGTTTTTCCACCCAAGTGGAAAACCTTTTCCATTTGCTTGAGTATAATTTTTTGGTAGAAGGTTTGTGGGAAGAAATGAGGATGTCTTTTACAGTAGAAGAAAGGGATATACACCTGGCTATTCTTGGAACTGGAGCAGCCGTGCTGTCAATTTCAGGGTTTGGATGGTAGGATGGAACTGTCCTGATTGGTGAAGCAGGATGTCTAAAAATGGTTTCAGAATCCAGGGTTCCTCCAGGAAATAAGGCCACAGGAAGGGAAACCAGACTTGGCGAGGCCAGTAAGAAGCAAAGAGGATCAGGGTACTCCAACAGTTTTGCTTTCTGAATCACTTTGAGTATGAGGGGAAAGGGTGGAAAAGTGTAAGGAAGTCCCGGAGGCCAAATGTGGACCAGAGCGTCCCTGGGTGACATCCCCGGATGGGGAGTGAGGGCAAAATAGTTGCTGCAATTGGCATTCATGTACATGGAGAATAGATTGCAGCAAGACTGGCCCCATCTGTGGAAAATCTCTTATGCTACTTCTGTTTTCAGGGACCACTCGTGAGGCATCAGAATTGCTCGACTCAGTTTGTCTGCTATCACACTGGACTTACCCGGAATGTGCGTTGTTACCAGAAAAAATGTTAAGAGTCCATCGCCCATTTCCACACACTTTGTGCCTCTCAACAAAGTGGGTGAGACTTGGTTCCCACTTGCATATGTACCACACTACAGACATGTTTTCTGAATGAATTGAATTGTCCCGGTGAGAAGAGAACTGTGAAGTGCTTGCAACGCGTATAGCACTGCTCTCATCTCCAGAACATTTATGTGCAAGTGGTTCTTGTGATCCTGCCAGGTACCTTGGACTGTCATTCCCAGATAATGCCCCCCACCCTATCTGGGAAGCATCCGTGGTCAAGACTGCATTTTGTTGAGAGAGAACAAGGGGACAACCTAGATAAAGCTGATCTGTATGCAACTACCATGTTAGATCCTTCTTGCAGGAGTTGCAATGAGTATCTGGTGGGACAAGTGTAGATCCTGCATTGACCACTGGGCAAAGAACCACTGAAGCACTCTCGTGTGTCGATGGGCTAGGGGAACTAAAAGAATGGTGGACACCATAGTACCTAGAACTTGAACTATCCTGGCTTGTACTTTGCCTTTGGTCAAGAGTCTGACTTGGTTGTGCAACGATTCTATCCTTTCTGGTGTCAGTTTTGCTGTCATGGTGGCTGAGTCTAGGTCTGAGCCTAAGAAGACAATACGCTGCGATGAAGATAAGGGAGATTTTTTTTTTAGATTTACTGTAATTCCTAATCTGGCGCACAAGGATAGAGTCTCGTCCATGGCTTGGATTAGTTGGTGCTTGGTGGTAGCAGTGAGGAGCCAGTCGTCTACATATGGAAACACCTGGAATCCCTGACGTCAGGTGAGCTGTGACCACTGCCATACATTTGAACACTCTGGGGGCTGTACTGAGGCCAAAGGGCAGTGCTAGAAATTGAAAATGACTGGCTCCTAGGCGAAAGCATACATGTCTTCTGGAGCACCTGTCCATTTTGATATGGTAGTACGCGTCCTGAAGATCTATGGAGCACATCCAATTGTCTTTTCCGATAAGCGGAAAAACTGACAGCAGAGTGATCATATTGAACTTCGATTTTTTACAGGACTTGTTCAGCTTGCCGAAATTTAGAATTGATCTCCAGTCCCTGGGTCTTTTTTGGAACTAAAAAGAATCATGATTAAGTTCCAGATCCTGTTTGCTCTGTGGGGACTTCTTGGATGACACTTTTGAAGCAATGAGATAACCTCTAAAGTTGCATGGTTTATCTGATTGGGTGGTACATCTGGTAAAGACCGATTTGTACGAGACAAAGAAACAAAAAGGAATGAGGTAACCTCTGGAAATTATATTTTGCATCCATTGATCTTCAGAAATTTGTAGCCAGGTGCTTGGGTACAGTGACAGACGACCCCCGACTGCCTACAGAGACTGAGAGTCGAGCAACCCATCAGGGGCGATGAAAGGGACGATCAGAGAAAGCATCTCTATCACCTTGGTGTTGCAGACCCCCTCTGCTGCGAGAGCGGTGTCTTCCATTATAACCTCCCCCTCTGCCTCTAGGGAAGGGTTGACCATGTGCTTGAGGGGAAACTTTTTTTTGGGATTTACAGAACCACATTTTCCCTCCTGTTTGACCCTTGGGATAGGGTCTGGAAGGAAGGGAGAAATGGACTCCCACAGCAGATAAGCTTTTCCCTTTCTGCTCGCATCTGGTCAAAGTCTTTTACCTGAGGTCCAAAAAGAGTTGAACCATCAATTGGATGTTGGTAAAAGAAGACTTGAAGGACTCCGTAAAACTGCACAGACACATCCAGGAATGTCTCCCAAGAGAGATTACTGATGCGGCCGCCCTGCTCGCTCTATCAGCTGCATAAGAAATCAGCCTCATGGAGGAGTTAGCAAAACAGGCAAGGGTGGAGAGCAGGGAAAATACCTTGCCAGTGGATCCCAAAGCTACTGAACCCTGAATGGAATCTCCCAACTCCTTCATGAGATCCCTTTACAACCTAGTAAAATGGGACAGGTAGTTCAGCGATCGTAAGGTAAAAGCTGCTGAAGAAAAAGTATGCTTTCCAATCATATCCATCGTCCTAGACTCATTATTAAGAGGATGGATATTTGAGGATGTCTCAGATAACTCCTCCTTTGTGGCTGCTGCTGCCACCATATCATTCGCAGGTACTTCCTTGGTTAGAAAGGTTTTTGTCTTCTGGAGCAGTAATAAATTTATTAGGCCTCCTCAGGACAAGCTCCACTGTGTCCGGAGAGGTCCAAGCTTTCCGAGATATGACCCTAACAGTTGGTCATATGGCGGTGTCACCCAGGAGGTGGAAGGTCAGGAACAAAAAGCCTCAAGGTACACTGACTCATCCTCAGTAGGATTAGAGGTCTTCCAATCACCTCTCTAAGGATTTCTAGGACGTCCCAAAATAGACATCCTCAGAGGGGGATCTTGTGGACCCTTCTGACTCATCCAAATCATGTCAGAAGTGACAGACTCAGGTAAGTCAATATGCTTCCTCTTACAAACTCTCTTCCTTGGGACCTCTCCAGTGGGGTAATCTGGGGAGGTTTCGGAAGAGGGGACACCTCCTATGGGGGCTCCTTGGTGCTCTGGTTCCCTATGCTTAGGGGCAAGCGGGGGAGAAGAGGCTGCTATCAGCTGCTGGAGGGACGTTGGGTCCAACGGCAGGGCTTTAGTATTTGACAAAGCTCTATCGCCTCAAAAGCCTTACCACCCTGCTCCGAAGACCTCTGCTCCGAGGAAATGGAAGGTAGGCTCCAAAGCAGACGTGGGAGTCGAGCTCACACGAGCCGAAGCACAGAGAGGGAGGGTCAGATCCGAAAGAAAACCAGGGGTGACTATCCCTTCCAGATTCGACTGGAGAGCGTCTTCTCCCAGACCCCTCGGCTCCAGACTGAGCCGATGAAGTTAGAGTTATCGGTTCCACGGAAGCAGGAAGAGTTCTCGAAACCGAGGGTTCCAGCACTATATGACCCGAAACATTAGACTCGGGAAGCAAACCAGTCGAAGGAGGAACAGTAGACTGAGGATGGGACAGATCCGAAACCTTTGAGTCCGGAGAAGCTAAAATTTTTGCCAGCTCCAGATCACAGAGCAGCCTCTTCACCACCCGCTCTACGTCCTCATCAGATAGTGTCCTGGAGGAATGGGTGGAGATAGATGGAGATTTCCTTTCCAAAATAGGAGATCTTAATGTGGGTGAAACTGGTTCCAAGATTGATGAATGTCTCGACAAAGATGACAGTCTCAGAACCAATGAAACAGACGGCACTGAGACCAAAGCAGGAACGAAGCCAGAACTCTCCGGCTCAATCGCTTTTAATTTTTTTATCGGTTCCGAAGCAGAAGCGGATTGAGATTTCCTTTTATGATTTTTGGAGACCGTCTGACCTTGTTCCAGCTGTTCTTGGAAGGAACTTCTCATCAGTCCCCTATCGATTAATTTTCTTTTATGTTCATTAAGAACCCTGGTGCTGAATGCATGACAAAAGGTACAGGATTCTTGCAAATGAGGCTCTCCAAGGCAGTACACACAACTGGTGTGACTTGTCAGTCAACAACATTTTCTGAAAACACTTATCACACTTTTTAAAACCAGAAGGGTGGTGTTCTTTGTGTTCTCTATCTTTATCCTTTGACATTGTGTTTTTTTAATTAAAAGGAAAATGGAAAACAATACAATAATAAAGTAAAACTTTTTTTTTTTATAGAAAGTAAAACTTAGCACACAGAGAGGAAGGCCCTCTAATTTAAATGGGCAACTATGGCCCTCTAACTTAAACGGGCCGTACAATCCTTAAAGACAGGGACAGGGGATGCTAACACTCATGCAATCACTCTAGATAATAAAGGTAAGACTATTACTAAGAAAGAAGCAGAAATAAAGGCAAGAATATCAAAAAATTCCACTTAGCCAACAAGCCAGTAAAGAAGACAACCTCAAAGCTTTCGCGGCAAACGAGATCTGGGGAATTGCCATGGTGCACCCCCATGGGATAGGGGATAGCCTCGAGCCAGTAAAAGCTCTCAAGCTTTAGTATCGGCAGAGTCGAAGCCGAGGTTCAACTCCAAACCCATCCAGCAAGAATTATGGCCAGATAGGACTACATAACATCTTTTGTTTGTAGACTGTTGGGATATACAAATGCTGTACCCTCCTGCTCCTTTACCTAAATATTACAACCTGTTAGGAAGTGCTCTTCATTAGTTACTTTTGGTTTTAGCCTTGCTTCTGTTGTTGCTAAAAAGTCTGGCTGATAATTAATTAGTTATCCAAAAGGTAAGTTCTGGAACCTTATTATATATATATTGCATTCATGTGAATCATTTTAAGCCTTGTGATACTGACCACATAGCATTTTCTTTTATTCAATTGTTTGGTTTTAAAGAATAGCCCTCAAGTTTGGTTCAAATCCTCTGTAGAAGTTAAGTATGTTTGTTAAAGATTTTTGATATATAAACAATGGCTAAGATTAAGATATCCAAATTCTTGGGACTCAGGATGAGATGCTGAGACTGCCTTAGATGGAATATCTGAGATTCTCACTCCAGCCTGTTATAAAGGTGGTTCTGCAGCCTTGTGACGAAAATACGTACAGCAAACTACTAGCTATAACGAAAGGAATTTGATGCCCAACAGTGCTCGACTCTCCAACCTGGAACCAAGTTGGGGTGCCTACTATGCAGTGTCTGTAAATCTTTCCTTTGTCCACAGTTTTCCTGAGTGGTTCAGTTTCCTCTCACATTTGAAAGACATGCTACAAGTGAACTGCTGAACCCCTAAACTGCATACAAGGATGTGTGTCTACACACTTAGGTGTGATGTAAATCCATGTCTGCATCACGTATGGACTGGTACCTCTGCCTTGCGTCATATGACAGTCACAATAGGCCCCAGCTCCATCACAGCCCTGAAATGAGTGAATGCATTAAGATGAAAAAACACTACTTATTACATAAAGGTACAAAAACGCAATAAGTAAATATAAGTAATGATAGAGAAGTTCACATTACATAAAGTCTTAGGTAAAGGAAAGTGTCAAAATAATATCCAGCCAAAACTGAAATATAAAATAAACTAAAACCACCCAACATTGAGATGCAAGAACGTCAAAATAAAAATATGCATACAAGACATCCAAGTCTGCTCTCAGCCTGTATACCACATCCAGGGTACAATACCTGATAAAAATGTGGATTTGGATAAAAGATACTGTGTACATATCTTACAAAGAAATGTTCATGAAGCATGCAACAGATACTGCCAATTCAGAAGTCCAACAAGGTTTGAAAAACTCTTAAGGGTTCTTTTGCACTAAGATATGCAAAAGGAATAAGATAAACATACTGACAGACTTTCAATAATAGCTACATGAAATAGAAAGTGTAATACCAGCAGATCAGGAACATCTGGTCCACCCACTCTGTCCATTAACCTGCACTATGGATAAGAAGCAATTCACTGTAAAACAGTCAAAATCCTTCTTTGCACAGAGGACACTAGACTGCTAGGGATCAGCATCACTTCCTGGATCTGTCAACTGAAGCCATTAAAGAAGGGGTGAAAATAAGTTATCTTTTGTGTAATAGTATCAGATGTGTTTATGCCTGGCATATTTCTACAGCTGTGGCAAAGCCGACTCTGGACTAGCCTAGTGCCAAGGGCTTCCAAAAGGACCATAAAAGCTCTTGCAACTTAAATTTTGAGTTTTGAGAACGCATTCATCTGATTAAACACTGGACACTAATCAAGAAGATGCGTCCTGCCTAACAAAGTAAAAAAATATATATCAGAAAAAAATATATCAGGAACTTACAAGAATTGCAAGTGCTCAAGTGCATTCCACTGATGACATCACCTGTTTTGTGAATTCCTGTCTGTATGGAGACAGACAGCCCGACATCCACAACTTTATCTTCCACCTCCCGGCTTTGACAAAAATTCTTCCCACTTGAAAGTCAGGACATCAAATCATAACACAAGTGTCAGCAGATGTGTTCTTTTGATATTTCTTGCTCTGGCTGAACAAGTGCTTTTTGGTGCACAAATCAAGTGGTCCTAGGGGACCTATCCCCAAGAATAACTACTCACCACAAGGCTACTCACCCACAAAGCCTCAATCTTCCCCTCACGGTTCTAAGCACAGTCAAAGGAAAAAGGTAGACTGGTAGGGGATTTAGAGGCAAGGTGAAATAAGGTGAACAGAGTAGGTGGGGGATTTAGAGGGAAGATGTGGGAATAAGGTGAACAGGGTACTCACCCCAACTCCAAGATGCCCAAGCAGATTAAGAGTATCGGTGGCAAAGACTGGAACAACAAACATACTGTAACATCGACACTTGTGCTAAATTCGTAGTTATTTCACAAACTTATAGACCAGAGTACCACTGACGAGCCTAGGTCAAATACATAGTTGCCCGCAAGCACTACCTGGTTAAGTGACTTGCTCAAGGTCACACAGTAGGCAAATCAAAATTGAAGTAATCAAGCCCTGAACCACAAGAACTACAGCAGACAGCCTTAAACCAATTTGCCAACTGCCAATTCCTAACACAAATGTCCTTTGTTCTTCAAAGTGCTCCAAGTTGTAGTCATCAATTCTGGGATGACTCGCAGAGCATAATGGTCAGTGGGTGACTTGCCCTGATTTAGCTATTACAAGAGCAGACCTTGGATAATGGCTATAGTCAACCTGCCCTGGCCATGGATACAGAACATAAATTGTAATTCTTCAAAGAGAATCAGGTTCAAAGATGATTACTAGGATAATGACACAACAGCCTTTACAAGCCTACCTGATAATACCCAGGATATACCTGATAATACCCAGGATATGTACTGTATCTTAATTTCCCAGATATGGGATGGGTTAGAATCAGGGTAGGGGGTCTTTGGGTGTTGGAGCCCTGAGTTATTTTCCAGACCGCCTCTGTCCATATGGGACATGGGCAGTACCCAAGGAGTGAATTTATGGTTCCCCATCCATTTATCCATCTTCTTTTTGAACAGAGTGAGGGAAGGGCTTTGTTTTAAGAAAATGAAAAATTAATTACATAGACAAAAGCAATCTTTGGATATGAATCCATCTCTCCAGCAAGTTCTTTTGGAGTCACAAATAAGGTTCATGTCTATGGAACATGCAACCCTAGTATAATTTTTCTTGAAAAAAAGTAACACTTTCAACAGGGTGGGCTCAGAGAATGCCTTGTAGGTCAGGCACAAGTCCCCTTTCAATAAATGGCATCACACAGAGTAAAGAGATAGGGCTTTGGTCTGCATAAAATGTGTCTTACACACTACTTTTTTAAGTGAGAAACCTCTGGGGTCACTGCAATTTGTGTAAGTGCCTGGTTAGGTACATGTACGAAGGGGGTACTGTACTCTATTATAGGCCTGATGAGGGCACAGTACAATGGCTCTGACTTCCTTTAATCGTGATGCCAAGCCTTTACTTACAAGTTGAGCCATACAGAAGGATTTCCTCGCTACTTTAACTGGTGGTCAAAGTTTAGGTTACTACCTGTGTTCCTAGGTCCCTTACAACTGGATCTTTTAGGGCTGTGCTATCGATATAATTTGCAGGGATATCAAATTTACTGAAGGGTATGATTACACATTTTTTAGCACATGGCCTCAAACCAAGGTTTTGGCACTAATCGTTTGTAATTTTTAGGCCTCTTTACAGGAGATCAACATTGTTTGGGGATTCAATGATTGCTCCCAGCTTACAGTCACTGGCAAACCAGAAGCTCCCAATACTGGCCTCCACTTCAGAAAAGTACACAGCAAACAGGAGAGGTTCCAACAGTGAGCCCTGTCACTCACTATCACTAGTAAGAGGTTTCTTATCGGAAGTGGATTCACTTATCCAAACATGTGCCCAGTCAGTGAGCCAGATGGCTATCCATCTGACAATGTTAAACTCAGTAAATTTAATTTATGATCCCAGAGTGGGGATTATGTCGAAAGCTTTGGCCAGGTCTAGATAAACAGTGTATACAGTTATATCCTCATCTATGGGTACCTGCTTCTAAAATTAACAGGGTATTAACCAGTTCTGGTGGCTGCTGTGACTATAGTAGAATGTACCTTGATCCAGTCTGGCACAGGTATTCAATGAAAGGAGTAAAAAAAAACACTGCAGTGGGCTCATCAACTTTGACAGTATTTGTTTACCAACAGGCTCTTTCCTGCCATTTTTTCAGCCGATTTGAAATTTTCACAGTTTTTGTCTAAACAGAATCTCCATTAACTATGAACATCTAAATTACGCACGGTTTTCTCCCCCTTGCTCTGGGTGTTTATAAAGAACACAGCGAGATGGATAGCCTTATTTAAGGAACTTCTGTCACCACGTTGCACATGAAAGTAAGGTTAGTACAGAAAGTGACTTTGTCCTTGTAAAAGAATACACTTTAAAAAACACACTAAGGCTGTAGCTCAGAAATTCTTCTAATAGATGTCACAGCCACCATAAACAGCGTCTTCAAAGAAAGGTACTTTAGGGGAACTGAAGTATTATGTTCAGTGTGCCAGAGTTAGTCTAACACATAGCAGAGGTCTCATGGTGCTGGAATTTCCTTTTTTCTTGGGTGATCAGAGATGCAGTACCTTCTTCAGGAACTGCTTTACTGGCAATAAAGTGTGCAAGGGAGGTTCTAAGGGCATGTAAGTCAAGACGGCCAAAACATGTACCTTTAAGGATGCAAAAGATGGCCGTGATTTGTAAAGATCTGCGATAGCAGAGAACCAGACATGCTAGCTAAATTAGAGTAAAGATCTCCAACAAGTACCAGAGGGAAAGCCTTTCAATTTTAGTAGGTACAACCAACTTCTTTGTGGCTTGTTTACTAGTTTCATTATATGCAGCATGTCCTCTGGAGCTGGAAGCCTCAAGAGTTCTGGGGATGGGGCATAATAAAGAGCCTTTTTTCAATGTCAAGAAGTCCACTCACTGGAGTAACAGTACTGTCTCTACCATAGCTAGATTTCTTCCCTGAACTTCTGTAATATCCTGTGATAAGTGTTTCAGGAAAAAAATAAGGCCCGCACATGGAATGGATAACCAAACTATTTTCCAATCTTCTGGAGCTGCATTTCTGCAGCAAAGCTTCCAGAGTTGTAGTTTCTCTGGGATAAAAAGGTACGTTTTTGGCATGTCCTATCTACGGATTCGATCCAAGAACACACTCCTGCTCAACATCCATTTGTGGAGGTTAAACTGTGACCTGCTTACCTTGTCTGCCAAAACATTTTCTCCTGATGGGATATAGGATGCCCTAAAGATCAGCCCTGACCACTCTGCTAAATCCCAAACTTGCAGGGCCAGCAAGCAAAGTATGCAAAAATGGGTGCAAGCCTGCTTGTTAAAGCACCACAACAGTGGTGTTGTGTCAGGGTGTAGAGGGTGCTTGTCCAAATCTGTTTGAATGTTTTCAGTGCTTACACTACTGCCATCACATATTTTACATTTACATGCTTTTTTCCTCATACTGTCACTCCCCTAGCTTGGATCCTCAAATTCCTCTCCAGTGCCCTGTGCTATGTTTAAAGAGTTGATGTGATAGTCTGGGCCCCCTGGCCAACCTTGAAAGGCACTACTAGATTAAGATGTGCCTGGCTTTTCCACCACGAGGTCTCATTTTGACACAGAGCAAAGGGGGAAGAGATTGGGAATATTATCATCATCTGCTTCGGAGATATCACTGCAGTTTCCCCATATGAAGCCTTGCTACATGCAACATCAGCAAGTGAGGGGTCATGCTGCAGACCGACTCTCTTTCACCAAGTCTTCCTGGATGGGGAAGGCATTAACACTGGGTACAATTCATAAGTCAAAGGCAAAGAAGGTAAACTGGTAGCAGCCCCCCCCCCCTTCAAATCTTAAAAATCCTCTTTGCACCGTTACAATGGGATATATGGAGATGGGCATCATTTAGATTCAAAAGTAAAGGTTTAAAGGAGCAGAAGAGGCAAAAGGCTTTGTAGAGTAAGCACTTTCAACTTAGAGACTCAAAGTACCTTAGTCTTGAAAAATCTAGACTGGACCTCCATATATGCACACCAGGAACAACAGAATAAACCCTATGCCTTCCTTAGCTACTGGAATTTTGTCTAGGGCTACCTGTCTTGTATGTCCTCTTGCAGGGAAGGAACAAAGATTTCGCCCTTCAAACAGGTGGGATACCTACACATTCTGGTCTGATTAGGAACTGCAATTTGTAACTCTGTCTTAGAATGTTTAATACCCACTGGTCTTGTGTCATCTTGCCTTCTCCCAATTTTCTAAAAACAGCCTCATATGGTTCTTCAGTTATAGGGAGGGAAAGGAGGAAGGGCTTTTGCTTCAGGGACAGGAGTAAGCAATTTCAGAGAGACACAGCTGTTCCCACTAAGGGTCAAAAAAGCCCAGAGAGGACCATATGCCCGATATTATGTTTTGCTTGCCACTCTGAAGGATTCTTCCTTTCCTGAGGGTTTACTTTCTTATGTTTGAGGAACAGGGAGCCAAGATTTTGCAGGGTATGTCTGCTGCAACTTGGGAGTTTGGGAATGAAACAATTGCCTGATCCACTGAATTTTTTTTGTTTCCTTCAGAATCTTGAATAATTTCTCAGCAGGAGGTTGGAAGAGAAGATCCTTGTCTAGAGGACATTAAGGAGCTTAAACTTTACATGATCTGTAAGGGGTTGTGTCCTCAGCCAGCCATGCATAAAAAAAGTCACTGACCTGTAAGCTGCTGCCCTGCATGATGCATTCAGTGCACAACAGCCACATTTCCGCAAAGGCTTGGCCACCTGAGAAGAGATGCTGCATAAATCAAGCATCTTCTATTTTAAGTCCTTATCACACATCTCCTTTGCCTTAATCTTCAGTTTGTTCAGGAGGAATTCCAGTAAAGCAAGCACATTTGTTGGTAGTTCAAGATTACAAAGGTCAAGATATGCAAGCTTTCTTTGTAAAGAGGTTGAGAATCCTACTCTTCCTGTAATTTTTGGGATGAGGTTCCTGGATGGGGTCATAGTACACTGCTGGAATCCAAGGACACCACTGCTGGATAAGCCAAAGGGTTTCTGTTAAGAAACTTGAGAATCCATGTGCCTACAGAACCAGACAGGTTTCCTTGGAACAGGGGGATAGGATATGGTTCCAGTGATGCACTGATGAATGAATTGCCCAGGACCTCTACAACTTGAGGAAAAGCTACTGCTTCAGGCTCTGGCAGACTCCTGAATGTTCTATTCCCATTTTGAGCCTTTAGAGTACCCCTTGACATCCCTGCTGGAATGTTTCTTTCACCTTTTGAAGGATGCATGCAAATGAGAGCTCTAGTGCTGAAACACGGACAGCATGCCCTTAGCATTCGATTATCTGCATCAAGGGTATTTGAAGTCTCATGTTAGGCTTCAATGATCCTTTGCCTCTTAGGAGGAAGTTCTAACACTTTTGACATTTCCTATGCCTAGGTACTGGGTTGGGTTCAGGATCTTCTTGCTCTATGTAAAGGCAAGCTACTAGAAGCAAACTTCATATTCAAAGTTTTAGTCCTCAGTTTCTCAGTGAGGGATGCTTTTCAGGCATCAGCTGATGGACAGACACAAAGGACATCTAAAGCATGCATGGTTTCCCCTAAAGCTCCTCACACACACACACACACACACAAACACACACACACACACACACACCAAGGACCTCAACCACTTCTCTGGGACCTTCCCCTCAGAATTAAAGTATATAGGGACCACCTTCCCCTGCACTGAAGAGAAAGCTGGCATCAGCTGCAAAGATGGAGAGGTTTTGATATATTTAACTTAAAGCTAAAGGGAGAAACTGCCAGTCATTTCCAATTAATGAACAAATATATGGTGCTGTTAGGATAAAAGACTACATACATACACACATACAAATGTTTCGAGCATGGGCATTAAAGCACTTCTAGCTTGCCAATACGCCAAAACACTTGTTCCCATAATAAATGTCCAGGCTGTTCTTAAAAATATCTAAACTAGTACTTGCTTTAATGTAATTTGGTAGTCTGTTCCAAGCATCAGCTACTCTGTCAGAGAACCAATTAGTACACTTCTCATTCCTATAGAATCTTCTACATAGGTTATCTAACATTCCCAGAGGTAGTTGTCCCTAAATGCCTTATATACCTGAATAAGATCTCCTCTTAAATATCTGTAAGAGACACTGTACAAGTTCAGATATTTTAGTCTTTCATAATAACTTAGATTTTCAAATTCATGGATGCCCTTAGTATACTTCCGATGTACTCTTTCCAGTTTATTCATGCTTGTTTTCCTATAGGGTTTCCATATTGTTATTCCATTCTCAGGTTTGGGTCTAATGTAACTAACAAACAATTACTTCATTATGTTTGATTTCCTAGACTTTAGAAATTGTTTTATACAACCTATAGTTCTATAACCTATAGTTCTATAACTATCATTAGCCAATTATTTGATATGACTGGAAAAACTCATAGCTGAATTTCCCCATATACCCAGGTCCTTAAATGAGTCTACAGTTTCAATCACTGTATGCTGTATTCAAATTCACCTTTCAGTTTAAGTCTCCCAAATCTCATATGCTTAGCTTTTGATGTATTTATCAACATATTACTCTCCTGTGCCCAAATGGTCAATTTAGTCAAATTATTTTGCAGACATGCCTTATCTGTAACACTTGTAATCAGTTTAGCCAATTTCAGGTCGTCGGCATATAGACTGTAGAACACCTCAGATGAAAAAGTAAGGTCTATAAGATATAATCTAAACAAGTAAGGGCCTAGTACAGAGCCCTGTGGGACACCTTGACAGTAACCAAGAATTTCACCTGTCCAGTTGGTGTGTGATACTTGCCATGTCCTATTTGTAAGTCATTCAGCTCTCCATCTCATCAACAGTACATCAATACCTAGTTGTACTAATTTACTGATCAGTGTTTTGTGCATGACCCTGTCAAATGCTGAAGTTAAATCTATATAAATCACATCACAATTTTTCATTCATAGCTGTTATTATATTGTTATAGAACATCATGTTACAGGTGGTAATAGATCTGTTTTCAACATATGCATGCCGATATATGGTTTCAAGTCCCAACCTATCCAGTTCTGACAATAACTTATCCAGTATTACCATTTCCATTATTTTTCCACAACATGAAAGAGGGTATATATGATATTGGGTTTGTCCTACTCTCCCCTTTCCCTTAGAGACAGGTCTAATTGTCCCCAATCTTGAGGAATCTCCCCATATTTATATGGCCTAGTGAATAATAGATGTAATGGCAGTGTAAGTTCTTGCTTAAGTGTTCTCAAATCATTGTTACTTATTCCGTCTCCTCCCTATGCTTTGTTTGGATCCAGTTTGCACAGTTCTTTTTCAATATAATCTAATTTGATTCCAGTATCTGGGGTTACCTGGAGGTCACTAGGACAACTTACCACCCCTTTTGTGGAGCCAAATTGTTTTGCATAAGATTTTGTAAATACATCTATAATCTGTTGCGTCTGAGAATACATTTTAGAATCTGCACACAGTTTATCAATGTGTGTATCTTTACTCCTTCCACTTCTTATGTATCTATATAAAGGTTTCCTATTATGCTCAACATCTTTATATAAATTTTCTTCAAATTTTTCTTGACCTTGTCTAACACTATGCTTAATCTGTTTGTCCAGCTCGTTTATTTAAGTTTTCAAAGTTGTAGTTCGACCTTTCTTATATTTTTTGTCTCTCACCTTAATCAGGTATCTTGTTCTTATGGAAATATACCCCCTGATGTTACGTGCCTAGATCCTGATGTTAAACATTTTTTTTTTACTTTTTGCAATCAATTTCTCTTTCAAAACTTTCCACATTCCATCTGCAGTTTTTCCACTGAACACCTCACTCCAGTTAGTTTTATATAGCAACTTTTTTGCTTCCCTATAATTTGTAATTAACCTTCTGTGCATTGGCTTAGATTTCAGTTTGGCAGAATTATCTAGCAACAAAGGCAAAGACAACAGCTGTGAATTTCAGACCTTCTTAGGACTTGCAACAAAAGTATGTTTATTCCTCCTATGGAAACAGAAAATATGGTTAGGAAATACTTTTCATGATACTACTAAGACTTACAGGGAAAGGAAAATGAAATCAGTAACTGGAATGCTAGACAAAGTTGGAGAAGGTAAAATCCTCCATCCTCTACGTTTCATTCATTTCTTGAAAGTAATATTGCGTTAATCTAACTGCTAAACTTAATGTAAGCCTTTCAAGCACACACTGTTTTCCAGTAAACATTCTGACAGCTGTCAAAAATAAAACAAGGGACTTTTCCTGTTTGATGACCCTCCACTGGACCAGTAATCAAGGAGCCTCAATCCTCACCAGTGCCACCAGTGGGGGACGTACACTGGGAGGATAACAGGTACATACACAGCATCTCCAGATTAAGCTCTCTCCATCAAGTGCAATTTCCCTCAAGAGCACACACAGACCACATTCAGTCTGGGGTGGTTTCTCCCTCTTTCTCCAGATCCCCAATAAGACTACCCACTGGCACAGCTATAGAGTTGAGACCTCAGCTGAGTGACCAAGCCAAGACCTCCAGCACCCTCTCCGTCCAAACCGTGCTTGCTGTCCCTGCCTAAGTAGCTGACATACACACCTTTTAAGGTTTGCTTTATATATATACACACACACACACACACCTGGGAAAGGCTGCCACAGGTTTACTAACTATGCCCCCCTTCTGCCCAAACTAAAAGGTAGTTATCACTGCCACCAGTCACTCATCGACAGCTACCTTAAGGCCTTTTCAAAGGGTGACCAATTTTACTGTGCAATCTTAATATTAATTCAAATGGTAGTTTGACCAAGAGCAAGACTATTAGGAGTGGCCCACACAGTGTCACCAAATAAGTATGCAAGTACTCTCAAAACTTAAATACCTCTACCAAGATTAGCCACAATGAAAAGTTTAAATATATTTAATAATAAAAAGAACATGACAATATTAAATATATATTCACAGTGACAGAGTTCAAAACCACAGGAAATATTTAAAACACTGCAGTACAGCCTCACACAAAGAAAAATATCTAAACTAAGCTTCACTATATTCCTGACTAAGAAAATTACTATAACCTAAGAACTCACTAATAAAGCAAAGCAGATATGGTGAATGGTTCCTGTTTGTCAGGTCCAAGACAAAATGTAGAATGTTCTGTCTCACGAAGAGACTTCTCAAAATATCTCAAACATTACTGCTGGCACAGCTTGCAGAATGACATCACTTGTCATCTGGCTTCTAGTTCCCAGGCCAAAACCCACATTGATGGCAGCTGGTAGCATTTAGCATCTACCTGCAAAATAGACCTCAGATCTTTGGCAGATGCTGAAAGTCATGAAACAATCATATTCCTTCATGCTTTTAGCGGCAGTAATAAGTTCACTCTGAAGAAAATACAGAAAGCTTCCCAGCACAGACCGTTTCTAGCCGCACTGAAAACTGAAACATACCATCTTTTATTGTGTAGCCTACAAAGTAATTTCATTTCGGCTACTTTTTTGAAGTTTGCCGGACGGAAGTTAACCCTCCAGTTTCTTCTGTTAACACATACATTTAAACAGTTGAAATAGTGCATGTACACTTCTCTTCCGGTAGGGCACAAACTATGGACACATTTTAAATACAAGCACTTTACAAAATACCTTTTCAACACAAACATCTGTACAAAGCGGTTTGATATACACATGACATACAGTTCTAATACATTTGTAACGCAAGCATCTTAAGTGACATACAGTTCTAATACCTTTGTAACATCGGCATGTTGTATAAATTAGTTTGATATTTACAAATAATTTACAAAATTCCAGCTAGCCGTGCTGGCATTATGTCCTTTCACCATGCTTCTTCCCCCCTTTGAAGACTCAAGCTAGTTTTTCAAGTGACCCTTGAGAAACGTTGCTCGAGAGGGATAAGCCTATCTGGGAATACATCACCGCATTCCCCGTCTTGAGAGCCCATCTGCATTAGCACTGCTAACCCCACTGCCATGCTGCACTGTCATATCATATGCCTACAACCCTACACTCCACCTTGGTAACTTTGCATTTTGCTGGCTGGCTCAATGTAGCCATGTTAAGGTATTGTGATCCACCTACAGTGAATTTCCTTCCACACACAAGGCTGAAGTTTCTGCGATGCCCACACTATGGCTAGACGTTCCTTTCCTACAGCTGCATAACATTCCTTCCTGGGATCATAGGAGGTTACTAGGCTATTGGCCCTGAGGGCCTTATAAGCCTAGTCAAGAGTTTAGCCCATGTTTAGACAAGTCAGCACAAAAATACCCTGTCCAGTAGGGATGCAGGTGGAATCCCAGGGATGTAGTTTCTGTTTCCCATCCAGTTATCCAGGTTGCGCTTAAAAAGGGATAATGAGGTACTCTTCTTGACGTGCAGAAGGAGTGTATTCCACAGATGGGGAGTCTCTGGGACACAAATCTCTCCTGCCAGCAAGTCCTACTGATAACACAGACCAGTTTGAGGTCACGCATACGGGTTTTTTGAGTGGAGTTTGACTTGCAGATGTACAGCAGTCCCATCAAAACAGGGTCTGAGATTGCTCTGTGTGCCAGATAGAGGTCAACTCTGAGGAGTCTGTATGAAACTGAGTACAGGGGACAGGTCTTTTTAGCCTGTGTAGTGTAGATGTTTGAGGTCTTGGATTCTCCTGGTGAGGAACCTCTGTGGTCTCCCCAGCTAATGCATGCGCTTTGCGAGGTACGTGCCAAAGGGGGCATTGTACTCCACAACTGGCCTGATAACGGAAGAATACAGGGATGTTATGACCTTTGTCCCTAGATGTTCTTCATTAGTACTCTTCAAGAAAAATCTTGATGAGTGGATGAGAAATAGGAAATACACCCCGGGGATCACTTCTGTGTCTCTGCTTGACAGTGGCAAAGGAAAATAACTTTCTCGGGTGGTGTAAGCCAGGAAATCTAGTTAGCTAAGCTTAGGTAGGCCCTTGGGCTGATAGCCTAGCACCTACCTATGAGATGCCCTTACTTATGAGGTGGGACATGTAGAAAGCTTTCCGTGCAATGGAAGCAACATGGTGGTCAAAAGTCAGGTTGCTATCAACCTGGGTGCCCAATCCCACACTACTGATTGTGTACTTAGGACGTTATCAATGTGATAATATCTGGGGAAGTCACTATCCCAAAGGAGATAATGCATTTTATGACATTCAGCTTGAGGCCATGTTTCTAGCACCAGTCATTTGTTTGGGTGAGGCAGTCTTGGAAGGATGTCCACATCACTTGGGGAACTGATGACTGCGCCCAGCTTGCAGTCATCTGCAAACATGGTCAGCCGTAGCCCACTGGTTTTGGCCTGCACCTCGGAGTAGTATATCCCGAATAACAGAGGACCCAAGACCAATCCTTAGGGTATACCGCTCATTACGAGTCTACTGCTCGAGGTGGCTTCCCCTATTTTGATAAAGTGGGTTCTAACAGTGAGCCATTTTGCTACTCATCTCATAACATATGGATTAATGCCTAGTTGAGAGAGTTTATCTACTATGTCCGAATGGGGAATAGTGTCGAAGGCTTTGGCCAGGTCAAGGTAGGCAGTATGAACAGTCTTCCCCTCATTCGTGGCTTTGGTGACAGTCTCAAAGAAGTCAACCAGATTTAATGGACATGCCCCCACACAGTTTGGCTTTGTCAAGGGGGAGGGCAAGTGTTTGGAGGTTGCCAATGTCCCTGCTAATAAGGTGCATGACTTGTTCCATGGCCTTGCAGATCAGGCTAGTTAGGCTGATGGGTCTATAATTTCCTGGATCGATGGACATGCCACCTTTGTGTCAAGGAATGACTGTGGCTGTCCTCCACTCAGCTGGGACAAAGCCCAGTACTCAAGCTTTGGTTGAATAGGGTACCTAATGGTGCTGCAAGTTCATGCCAGAGTTCATGTAGGATGCAGCCTGGGATGTTATCAGGTCCTATGGAGGCTGTATTTTTCTTGCCTTTGAGAGGGCAGTGATGACCTGTGCCCTAGAGATAAGGGGAAGGGGGTGGGTACTAGGGATGTCCCGATTTACTGATGGGGGGACAGAGGGTAAAGTTATTGCTCAATCTGACCGCCAGTAGATTGGTTATATCTGCAGCATTTGTGTATATGCAACAGATCTGGCCGCTTCCTTTGAGACTGTGGATATATGCGAAGAGGGCCTTATGATGTTCTCTAGTAGATGTGGTCAATTTGGACTCAAAGTTGGCTTTAGAGGATTTCACTAGTGCTCTTATTTTTGCTTGTTCAGGCTAAGGAGAGATTGCTTCCAATTGGGTATCTGCACCTTCTTGGTCGTGGACAGCAATTTTTTCCTTTTGATTTAGTTTGTTTAGTACAGATGTCCACCAGACAAGTTGACTCTTCCTTGCAGAGGATGATTTTGTCCCGTCAGGTATTCCTGATTCCATGCATCTATATAAATGCTCATATAGTACTTTAGTGTAGATTTGGACATTGGAGCCCATTCCTACACTGGGGAAGTGGGCTGTGAAGCTGTTTATACCATCCTTCAGGAGGCTATAATCAGCTTTGGATCAGTTTTTTTGTTTCACACTAGCTAGAGGGGGGGTCAGGGAAGATAGTGACTTCGAAAGTGATCGCTTTATGGCCCAATCTTACCAGGGAGAATGATACTGTAGGGTACTGCAGTGGTTACTCATGTTGGTTAATACAAAGTCCAAGATGTTATCACCTCTTGTGGGGTATCGACTAGCTGTTCCAAGGCATTTGCACTGATAAAATCATAGAATCTCTGGGCATTTCTGTTCCAGCACAAGTAGTTTTTCCAATCTATGGTTGGGTAATTAAAGTCACCCAGCAACAGGTTAAAGGGAAGAATCTTGACAGAACTAAAGAGGTCCAGATAGGTGGAGTGGGCATCTTGAGTCAAATTTGGGGGCCTGTAGATAGCTATAATTTGAATAGGGATCTTGTCAATGGTTAACTGCAGCTGGAGTGTCGCCTGTCTTTCATACTGTTTGACCAGCCTAGAGGTGTGTTTGTCTTTACTATATATTTAAACTCCACCTCCTTTGGCTTTGCTGCCCACATCTGAATGTCTGAATGTATGATAGGATGAGTAACCAGGTAAGGATGGGGTGTTCTCCACAGCTTTGAACAAGGTTTCTGTGACTGCACAAATGTCAGGATCTTCCAGGGTTAAGAACACTTGCAATGAGTACAGCTTCATGTTTAGACTCCTGGCATTTAGCAGCATGACCTTTAATTTGCATTTTGTTGAAATTGTTATGTTGGTAGCATCAACCTCATGACTTTTCCTAAAAAAGGCACAATGGGGGAGGCAAGGGCCTTTGACTGAAGCCCAAGTGAGACAGATGCAGACCATCTCTAGTAAAGCATCGTGGTCTGTCAATCACATCTTCCCAAGCTGTCAGGCACTAGATACCCCCGGAATAAACACTAGAAACTAAGCCAATTGTTAAAGTCAATCATTTTCTGTTTGTATTGAGGCATCATTCTGGGTGACAGTAGAATGCTGCTTAAGGCTAGGGACATACCTGCGTGGGAAACATTCAGCGAGCTCAATAATGTCTCTCTTCGTATAGTCCAGGGAGTTGCATCTCAAGTCATTCATGCCAACATGAACTATGACAGAGTCATAACAGCACCTGTTGAGAGACTTGAGTACATATGCGATTTGGCGAATTCTGGCACCTGGCAAACAACCAACAGTAACTTTCTTCTTATCCAGCCTGGTGAGAGGCACATCTGTGCATCTCACAATGGAGTCTCCTATGACTAATATGTTGGGTTTATGGTTAAGCCTTAGTGGTTGAGAGACACTGGTGTGTGGACTAGATATATGGTGTGGAGGGCTGTGGAGTTCTCATGTGTTTTTTGCCTCTGAAGTCTCCTTTGTTTGGGTTTGTTTTTGTTGAGAACCTCCAGATATATGGATGTGTGTTGGATAGTTGTGGCTAGTGTTTGAGGTGTAGTGATTGTGTTGACAACCTTCTCAGCGGCAGACATACTGGCTTGTGAGGGAGAGAGCAAAGACTCTAGCTTCTTTATGCAATTGCATCTCACAAATTGTGTTCCTTGGTGGTGGTGGTGGTGGTGGTGGTAGATGGTTGTCAGTGTACATGAGGCAGTTGCTTAACTGTTTCAGGATGCCCACATCAACCAGGCTGGCAGGAGAAACTGTAGGTAACTGTCCATTCATATTTGTCAGAATCTGAGGGAGAGAGGCCAGGGAGAGCTAAAGGGTAGGCCTAAAACCCAAGTGATTAAACCAAAACTAAGAGGCTTAGAATAACACTTAAAATTTACACAGGCTAAAACAAGCAGTAATAAATGCAGCAGAGAAGATGCAATTAACACCTCAGAGAACAAGTCGCAGGAAAAACCAAGATGAAGTAATAAGAGTAGGAGGAGGAAACACAAATACTGTAAAAGCAGCTTTTTTTTAGTAAAGTGGAAAGGGAGACAGGAGATAATTCAAGGTTAAGAAATGAAGGGGGTTGGCCTTCCCAAATGTTCTCTCTGTATTAGATAGAATGAGCTAATGACATTGGACTGGGAGGAATGTCCCAGACCAAATTTTACAGAAGGGTGGGTAACTGCAAAGCTACTAAGTACAAGAACAAGACACCAAAAGGGAGAGAGGGTGGGAAACTATGCTACAGCTACTAGCTACACTATTTTAGGCAGAAAATACTACATAAATTTTTATCACAGCAGAAAAACAGCAGTGAAACACTAAACTAAAGCTTTAAACAGATAAAGGAGCAAGGAGACTCTAGAGAATGCTTTTAACTGCAAATAAATCAGTTATATGATACACTCCTTGGCAGGAAATCAGAACAAACAGATACTTAAACAGAGAAATTTTCCAGTTAATACCTTTCACACAGTGAAAATAGCTAAAAAAGGTTTACAAACAGTGCGACAGTAATGAAAGTGATTTAACTGGCCATGTAAGGCAGACAATTTCAGTACAATAGTGCAGATTAGGTTATAGCAATAAAATACAGTAAAATATAAAAAAGTGCTATAAATGGTTAGAACAAGCAATAACTAGTAAAAAAAATAAGCAAAAAACAAGACACATTGTTATAGATCACAGATCAGAGTTGTGGTCAGTGCCCCTCCTCCGTTCAGCCTACAGCTGAGATATACCACTGGGTGCTCTTCTCTCTCTCTAAGGAAACCTGGCTGATTACAGCCCCCACCCCATGGCTTGAAGCACCTACAGGCACAACAAATTATTTGCTGTAATATGGACTGGCTAACACAGGGGGCCCTCCAAAGGGTACTTTAAGCTTCTGGAATGTCTGCTCTCAATGCTAGGGTCCACACTACCTTACCTGGCTTGGTTTTCCTCATCAGGTCTTTGAGGGGAGCAGCTATGATGGTATAATTGGGTACAACCTTTCTGCAGTACCCTGCTGTTCCTAAGAATGCCCTCACCTGCTTTTTGGTAACAGGGACAGGCCATGCCTAAATAGCTTCCACTTTGGCAGGTTCTGGCCTGATGTTACCACTACCCACTCTATGTCCCAGGTAACAGACCTCTGCCATACCCACCTGACAATTACTGGGCTTAATGGTCAACCCTGCCCTCTGTAGTCTGCCCAGCACCTCCCTAACATGCTGAAGGTGCTCTTGCCATGCATGGCTGTAGATGGCAATATCATCCAGGTAAGCAAGGACAAAATCTCCTGCTGGGATACAATCTACCAGGCTCTGGAAAGTCACTGGGGCATTTTTCATCCCAAACGGCATTTTCGTGAACTCATAAAAGCCGAAAGGAGTCACAAAGGCTGACCTCTCTCTCTAGCATTGGCAGTCAAGGGCACCAGTCAGTAGCCCTTGGTAAGATCAAAAGGGGTAAGATACTTAGCCCCACCCAGCTAATCTAAGGTTTTATCTGTCTTAGGCATGGAGTAAACATGACTCTGTACGACTAATTTCTTGTAGTCCACACAGAACCTGGTGCTGCCATCCTTCTTTGGTATCAGCACCACTGGGGAGGCCCTGGATTACCCGTTTCCAGCATTTCCTGCATCTCCTCCCTCAGAGTCAGACTCTTTCAGGCCCCTATAAGAGGCCTGCTTAATAGACCTTTGGGGTCCTGTATCCACATGGTGCTGCACCAGGTGGGTACACCCTGGTTTCCCAGTGAATATGCCTCCAAACTCCTGTATCACTGCTGGAATTTCTTGAACCTGGGTAAAGGATAGCTGTTGAAACACTGCTAACCATTCCACTGAGATGTCATTCCAAGCCTCACGGAGGAGATCAGTCACCAGATCCCCTCAAACTCCTCTTGCCATCTACTGCAAACAATTTTAAACCAGGGCCTTCCTATCATGGTAAGGTTTCATGGTGTTAACATTGTACAGTTTGTGCCCCTGCCTCTTCCCTAGCAGTTCTACCATGACGTTAATATTGCTGACCTTTCTTACCACTTTGAAAGGTCCCTCCCAAGCTGCCTGCAGTTTACTGTGTCTGACAGGAATGAGAACCATAACCTGCTGCCCCAGAGCATACTCTCTAGTTCGAGCATTCCTGTCATTGCAGACCTTTTTCTGCTGGTGGGCTTCTGACAGGTTCTCCTGGTCTAAGGCTAGGAGTTCCCTAAGCCTTGTCCTGAGGTTTAGGACATATCCCACAACAGACTCTTTGTGGGATTCACACTCACCCTCCCACTCAGGGTGACTCAACTCTAGAGGACCTCCTCACCCTATGCCCATACAGCAACTCAAAGGATGGAAAAACCTGTGGATCCCTAGGGCACCTAACTGCAAATGGGAGTCCCACTCCCTCAAACTGGTCTGCAAATACTTGTACCATGGTCTTTATTGTGGAGTTTAACCTCCCAACCATACCATTAGTCTATGGGTGGTCTTTAGGCACTTCACCCCACAATGCTTCTACACACAAGCCAGTAGGACTGACATGAAATTGGCACCTCTGTCAGTTGGCATTTCTTTCAGGAAACCTACCCTGCTGAAAATCTCTAAAACATTTGCCAACCTTTCTGCCTCCATGGAGGACAGAGCCACCACCTCAGGGTATCTGGTAGCACAATCTACTACCACTAGGATATACTTCTTTTCTGTGGAACTTGGGGTACTCAAACCCCTCAATATCCACAGCTACCCTCTGAAATGGCTCTTCAATCATAGGCAAAGGAGCATTGGACTTCTCATTCCATGCCTACTTTTGGGCACTGCTCACAGGTCCTGCAGTACCCTGTTACATCCCTGGAAATCCGAGACCAACAAATGTTCTGTATAATAAGTCTCTTGGTATGCTTTATGCCCATATGACCTGCAATGAGAATATCATGGGCTATGGCCAAACATGCCAGACACTAGGCTCAGGGTCCTACCACTGCCGTATTCTCTCACTCTAGCCCTCCCTCAGGGGTCCACCCTCTATACAGTAACCCTCTCTCCAAGTATACAGATTCCTCCTTTCCTTGAGAATCAGGTACTGCCCTGGCTACCTCCCTCCAGCCTTGTAATGTAGGGTCTGAGAGCAGAACCTGTCTCAACTCAATCTTTCTAACCCTTTACAGCTTTCCTTCCAGAGGAAGCCTGGTATCCTTTGACAGCAGTACCTCCCTATCAGCCTGGGTACTACTACTCATCTCTGGCCTTACAGTCACTCTGTACAAGGGACCATCAGTACCCACCAGCAGCTGTGACTTGCCTTCAGTCTCACTGTTACAGGGTAGCTCTCCTCACTGTTACAGGGTAGCTCCCTCCCTGAAGTAGTCACCTCACCAGTCCTGGCTGCAAGTGTGCAGTCTGCCCGGGTCCCCCCTAGGCTACCAGACCCACATGCCTGTCTCCAAGCCTAACTGCGTGTAACTGCATGCACACAAAGTACTGGATTATCAAAATCATTCCCTATCAGGACATCTGCAGGGATATAGTCAAACACACCTACCTGCTTGCTTCCTTTTCCACTTTCCCAGTCAAAGTGAACCCTAGCCAAAGGTATTTGGAATGGGGTCCTTCCTAAAGCTGTAACTGGGGTAGACTAACCAAGCAAATAGTGCTCCTCTTTAACCATTGCAGGCTTCACAATGGTTAGGTCAGAGGCCATCTCTCTTATCAGTAGCCCGTTTCCCACCTACTAAGACAGGGTATAAATCTCTTGTGGTAGTTTGGTAGCCTTGTTGTCTCCAGACAACTTACCACTGGCATTCTGTCATTCCCAGTTGCTGGCTCTCCTACCTTTTGTTCCTCACCTTGCCTCCATGGACATTTATATGCTACATGGCCCCACTGGTGACATTTAAAACATTTAACCCTTGATCCTGGCCATGTACCTGAACTAGTGGCTTCCCCTATTACGGACGGACTCTGATGGGGTGGTTTAGGCTGCCCACCATGGATTCCCTTAAACCCATGGGCAGAACTGGGTATTCCCTTCCTGTGCAGGGTTGCCCTGCTTGCTAGATATAGATCCCCTTCTTCCCCCAACTCATCTGCGGTGTCACATTCTATACCTGCCAACCAGATTCTCAGGTCCTCAGGCAAAGTGCTAAGGGCTTGTTCCCTAACCAAAAGGACTGCCAGCCCTTCAAAAGTGATGACTTGACACCCACTCACCCACCTATGAAAATAAGTGCTTAATTCAGCAACATAATCGTGCATACTTTCATCTGCCTTATATCTATGCTCACGAAACGTTTTTCTACAAGCTTCAAACACTAACAATTTTTAACTGTATTATAAATTTAAGCAATCAGTATCAGACAATTTAGAAACAGGAGTTACAGCTTTACCGTGGAGTAAGGGGGTCAGGAACCGTACCCAGAGCCCTTGGTAAAGATTATATTGTGTGCATACCCTTTCAAAGATATGAATACAACTATCAAAATTATCACCCTCTAAATTGTGGAAGAAATTTACTGACCCTATTTGCTTCTAGGGTTCAGTTATTCCATTCCCCATTACCTCCATGATCCTGGCAAAGTCAGCATCTCCTCTTCATGTTGCCTCTGCCTCTCATTTTCTTCAGCCTCCAAATGTCTCAGTCTCTCTGCTGCTTCTAATTCCATCTGTTTCTCCTTTTCATCAGCCTCCAAACTCTGCAGTCTCTCTTCCGATTCCAGTTCCAAACATTTGGCCTCCAGTTTAAGTCTCTAACTCCAGATGGATTTTTTAATCCTCTGAGGCAAAGTTGAATTGTCCATTTTCTGAGAGTTGTACATCCCCAAAGTCAGTCTGGTTGTCTTCCTGGTTGCTGATCTGTGATGCAGCTGTGACTAAGGCTGCAGCCACTTCCACTTTAGTCAGGTTGGCATGTACCAGTCCTTTGGCTTGGCACATCTCAGCCTACTGGCTCCTTGTTAGCTTGCCATAATCCTCTGCTATCATTCTTGTCTGCTCTCCCCTGACTAAGCTAACAAAAAAATAAAAATATTGTGATATGAAACTCTGAATGTTCACTGTGTGACTGCTTAAGAGTATAAACACCTTCTTCAGTGACCATTGTTTACAGGCTACAGGAGTTCACTATCCACACCACTGAATCTCAATATATGGATATCCCACCATTGCCAACCAAATGGGACGACCCTCCACTAGACCAGTAATCGAGGAGCCTCAAACCTCACCACTGGCAACAGTGGGGGATGTACACTGGGAGTACAGAAAGGGGTCCTAATGGAGAGATGAAAAGTCAGCAAGCAAAGGAGAGTAGTAGTGCTGAAATTGAATTCATAGGTTCATACTAGGCTATCTGCCCTAGGGCATTTATAAGCCTAGCCAGAGTGTGTTTGGCTTTCGCCACCCATTTTAAATGAATTTTGCTATGCCCCTTTTCGAGGTTAGTATACTGTGCCTCTAACAGTGACACAGAAGTGATACCCGGGGTAAACCTACGATCTCCCATCCACTCAAGATTCCTCTTGAAGAGAGTCAATGAGGGACTCTGCCTAACCTGGACTGGGATTTTATTCGAGTGAAGGGAGCCTCTGGGTTATGAATCTGTCCCTCCAGCATGTCCTATTTATTTCAGTGCTGAGGTTCAAGTCTCTCGAGCACATAACTCGATGGGATTTGGATTTTCTGAGGTGCAGCACGTCCATTAATTCCAGGCTGGACATGGCTTTATACGTCAGGCACAGATTGCCTCTGAGCAGGCAGTATGCCACTGAGTAGAGCTGGAGTTTCTTTAACCGGGCAGCATATGGCATCTGTTTGAGCCCTTTGATCCTCTTGGCGGGGTACTTTTGGGGTCTTTCCAGTTGCTGCAGGTGTCTGGTAAGGTACATCCCAAAAGGGGCATTGCACTCAATTATGGGCCTGATGAGGGATGAGTAAAGAGGCACGATGACCTCCCCTGATCTAGATGTGAATCCCTTCATGATTAGGTGGGCTACATAAAATGTTTTTCTAACCACTTTGGCCATGTGGTTGTCAAATGAGACATTGCTATCAACATGGGTCCCCAGGTCTACAACAGGGGAGCCATCCTCAAGACTTGGTGAGTACCTTCGCGAGGTAGACCCGTTTTTTCACAAAATCTCACCAAGGCAACACTGATATATAGGTTGAACATGCACAGCATATTATCATGGACAGAAGTCAAAAACAAAAATATAGCTGGGTGCATAAAACCCAGGATAAAAAAAAAAGTGCCCACTGGTTCCAGGACTGGAAAACAATGACACTGTAGAATCCTCAAAACACAGAAACATTCCTACAATGGGGCCAGGCCCAGGGGGAGGATGGCTCCCCTGTTGTAGAAGGAAGTAGCAGTCCACAAAAATCACAAAAATTGACTGGCCAAAGAAGAGCCATAAAGATGATAGAGTGGACTATTAAGGATCAAAAAGAAGATATACAAAACGATTAAGAGAGAAATTAGAGGAAAGAAAATTACTTCCACAGGAAAAACTGTCAGAAGTGTCACATAAAAGTTTGTGTTCATTAATGCAACTAATTTTTGAAAAACAGTATACAGATAAAGAAACTTTGATCCGTTTGGAAAAAAAAGCATCTGAGGAAGTGCAAAAATATAAACAAAACCTAGAGATACTTGAAAAATATAAAAAAGAAATACGGACATGGGAAAGACAGATTTGATATGGTGCAATATATTTAAGCAAAGGAGACAGCCAAGTTAATGAATATAGAGAAGGCAGACTCAAAGATATTCGAAGAGAAATACAGGCAAAGGCATCCAGATATGGAAAATTTCACAATAAAAAAAATAATATCACAAAGATGTAATGTGGAAAAGATTAGTAAAGCAAAATGTAAAGAAACAGAAGTTGAAGTTATGGAGTTCCTGCGAAGAGAAGGATTTAATGTAGGTCTAACACAAACTACATCACAGCATGATGGAGTGAGTCCCCAGAATAAGAAAAAGCAAGAAGATCAGGAGACATGTGAAGAAGAAATATGGACATGGGAAAGGAAGAGAGAGATTTAATATGGTGTAATATTTATGCAAAGGAGAAAGCAAAACTAACCAATACAAAAAGAGCAGCACCAAAGATATTTGGAGAAATACAGGCAGAGGAATCCAGATATGGAAAACTTTACAATACAAAAAATAAGACGACTAAGAGGAAAAGTAGAAAAAGAGATTAGTAATGGAGAAGTCAAAGAAATAGAAATTGAGGTTATGGAGCAGCTGCAAAGAGGAGTCAGTGTAGAAAATCAAATGCAGAAAGCACCACAACAGGATACAGCAATGGATATCCAAATTAAAGGGAAACCAGTGGAACAGGAAGCAACTGGTCAGGTGCCATATCAAGATATTTTGGAGCCTTCCACAGGAAACCACTACAAATGTTCATTTGAAGCTAGACAGCAAGAAATGGAACTGGAAACTCTGACGCAGTCAGTGTTGAGGAGTGATAGGCCAGAGTGTTCCCATATGACAGAGCAACAGATGACACAGGATGAAATTGAAGAGAATGTGCTACAGGAAGATGCTATAGAACGTTCTACAGAATGCCTGCAGGAAATGGGAAAACAAGGGATGTGCCCTCAGTTTGGAAGAAAATGAGCTAAGAGAAGAGTTGCTTCATTTAATGGAAATGGAGAGAGATATTAAGATCAATGAGAGAAACAGATTGCAGAAGGTCAATAAAACCCAAAAAGTTGGAAGTTTGATAAAACAAATGAATGCAGTAATTAAGATTGTCAATAGAGATCCATGTGATAAAACAGAAGTAACAAAGATGTACTACTGTGCGGCTAAATTAATAACTGATGAAGTTCTACCACAAGATCACAGGGTAGTGAGGGAAAGGAAAGGGAGAAATAGAATACCATCATGGAAGTATCGAATAGAGAAAAATATAAAGCAATTAAGAAAAGTTTCACTGTTAGAAGCTTACAGAAGAGAGAATAGATCAACAAAAATACTAAAAAAGATGGATGTAATTAAAGCAATGCACAGTATTGGAGCAGACCAGGATCTATCATGCACTATCACAAATAAACTAAAAATTTCAGCACAAGTGGAAAAACTTGGAAGATACACAGATAAATACAAGGGAAAAAGTACAAAATAAGCAATTTATTACCCAAAAAAGTTTTATAGAGAATTGGGAAAGGACGTAAAAAGAATTGAAAGACCGCCAAAAAAAAAGGGGGGGGGGGGTAGATACATTATGGAGAAGTATCCAAGATCTTGTGGAGCAAAGATGCTAAATGGATAGAAGTAAAAGAAAGAATAAGAAGTTTAAAGGTACAAGATATGAAATGGGATGAAATAGCCAGTGAGATTGAAACAAAGTTAAGAAAAGCCTCTAACTGGAAAACCCCAGGCCCAGATGCAGTACGTAACTTTTGGTTAAAAGTATTAACATCGTTGCATGAGGATTTAGCCATGAGTAAGAACTATTTATATGCGCACCCCCGAACAGACACCACACTGGCTAACAGGCAAAACAATGTTCTTACTTAAGAGTGAACCTGCAAGCTACCCTAAAAATTATAGGCCAATAACTTGCCTTCCGACGACATATAAACTAAACACGGGAATTGATGCAGACAGTTTATAGTAATTTAGAAGAAAATTCAATTATGGCAATAGAACAAAAGGGCAATAAAATAAAGTCATATATGGATCATTTATTGTTAAATAAAGTTATAGTGGAGAACTGTAAAAAGGGGAAGAATCTAAGTATGGCATGGACTGACTACAAAAAAGCATTTGATAGTATCCCACATTCATGGATAAAAGAGTGCTTAAAAACGTATAAGATACACCCTACACTGATTGACTACATTACAGTAACCATGAAACAATGGCAGACCACTTTGCAATTAAGCCATAATAAAGGACAGATTCTTATTCCAGGGATGAAAATTCAGAGGGGATAATTCCAGGGTGACTGTCACCGTTGCTATTTTGCCTTGCCATTAATTCATTAAACTGTTTACTTAACATGGTTACAATTTGGCTCCTAGAAAACAACCTAGTCTAATGACGTCTGATCTTCTCTCTGTCGATGATTTAAAAATGTATAGCTCATCAGATAAGGAAATGAAAGCACAGCTGCAGGTTGTCAAAACTTTTTCAGATATTAGAATGTCAACTGGTCTTGACAAATGTGCAAAAGCAACCTTTAAAGCAGGAAAACTACAGCACCAGGAAAACATCAGTTTGGGAGAATAATGTGATAAAAAAACTTGAGCAAGAGGGAGTGTATAAATACTTGGGAATTGATGAAGGCTCAGCAATAAAACATGAACAAAAGCGAATAAAGGAATATTTTTAGTATATTAGTGTATTACTGGTTTATTGAGAATTGAACAGTAAGCTATCTTCGTTTTAGGGCCTTAAGATGACATGCTTTATTTCAAATAATATATAGCCCTTTGCCCTGCTAAATGTTCTTCTGAGTTATTACACAGGCATAGTCACTGCTTAGATTATTTATAAAAACTGTTTTGGATACATGGGATACAGGGCATATCTATGACTTAGTATATATTAACTACTTTTTTAATATTTATAACTTCTGATGGTTTCAGAATATATATTGGTACCTGTGTGAACAAAATGCTGTTATCGGCTTTTGACATAAATTGGGTCTCTCTGACAGTCATATGCTTGTATGTTTTATGGCACAAGGTTTTTAAATGGTTACAAGTTATATTTCCTATAGAGTTTAAAGTACTGTTTTCTCTCTCATTGGCAATGAATGTTATTTTACTGTTTGGAAGTATCCGACAGTTAAACTTTGCATTCGTTACTGTAAATAAGCAGACTTTGTGACACAGTTAAAGTGTGGTCAGGAAATGTGCTGTGCTGGGCGGGAAAATGTCAGTTTGAAATCTAAGAAGTGAAGCTTTTTTACTTAGCTCATGACATCATGCATTCTATGCATGCAGATCAGATTACATTACATCTAATGTGTATATGCAAGCCTAATTGTGAATGTCAAGTCTCTGATTGGTTAATATAGCACAATAGGCTTCTTTTACAAGAATTATGAGCTACACTGTCTGCAAACATATTCATGGTTCCCTTTTATAATAGTGACTACATTTTGTGATCAAATATATACAGAAATTTTATTTTTCTTGTAAATAGTAAATTATAGCCACTATTTCTAGTGAATATACTGGAGTTTTTTTTTTTTTTAATATAGCTTTACAAATAACTTTCCTATGCAGTTAGCAAGTGTTTAGTAGAGGCTTATACATTTACAGGAAATGCTTATTACTAATGGTAATAACTGTAAGGATACTCAAGCACCATACTAAATCCTAACAAATATATGTATGAATAATTTGGATTGAACTATAATTACTTTGCATTTAATATGTTGACTTCCTTATTGTATCCTAGATATTTATATTTCAGATGTCATGTTTTCAGTTATTATAAAGTCATGTCTTTTAGTACATTAGCACTTTATGACAGGGAAAGAGCTCAGCAATATCTATGACTTGTGATAACACAACAAACAAGTTATGAGTTTCAGTATTACCCTATTACTATGATAGATATTTATAGCTATCTCTATCTTAATTTTGTCTTTGAATCATTCAATTTTAAGACCTGATCCATAGCAAGTTTTATATAAATAATGTCTTTTACTAATTTTTGTCATTTTAACTGATGCCAGTTAATTATTATCGACTTTAGTCAGTTATTTAAACATCTGCTATTCCAAAAGTTTAGCAGTTAATTAAGGACAAATATGTCTTATAGAATATTTCTAAAAATCTATGTTAACATATTTTGCGAATGACACGCACTATGTGCTAACACCCAATTCCCGTGAAGTTTTTATTTAGTGGGAGTTTGTCATAAGATTTATTCAGCAGGCAAGTAAATACAAATGCTAAATGATTGATTTGATCTATTCTGCCATTTTGAAGTTTTTATTAGAACTAATACAGATGACATGCTTAGGTATTTTGGGTAATCATTTAGATTGTTAATAAAGCTAATGTTTCCTTAGTCTATTACGCACTAAATTCAGATTATATATATCCTAATATGTCTCTTGCTTCCTTAGTGAATAATTACTGTATGAATGTTTAATATTTCTACTAATAGTATATGTAACTCATCTCAAACAACTAGAATTAATATCTGATTAGTTGTTTATCACTTCTATTTTTCTCTTAATTTATAATATATTCTCCATTTTTTACTTTGTTTTCATGGGCTCGAACCAACAAAGGTTATAGAAATAAAACAACTGACATTCTATTCTCCATTCAGGAAGAATATTATGTATACAGGATTCTATTAATACAAGTTCCTTTATTGTTATCTTTAAAGAATTCTGATATGGATTTAACTTTGATGTCCTTAAATACTAACGGCTTAACAACTCATATGAGAGAGACAACCTACTAAGGTATCTTAAACTAAGTAAGGTTCAAGAAGTTTTTCTCCAAGAGACGCATTCTAAAATAAATTACACATTTGTGGGTCCCTAAGGAATACACAATACTTGCTCAATCTTGTTATAAAAATAAGACCAGAGGAGTAACAATTCTATGGAAAAAGAATTTCTTAAATCCCCAAATCATTTACAAACATGTAGATAATGATGGACTCATGGCCTTAGTTATACTTAAGTTTAATAGAATTTGGACCCTGGTTAATTTATACCGGTTCCCGGCTATGGGGGTTAGACTAGCTAAGAAACACTTAGACTTTACTATAACTACTTAAAGGTAATATTATACTAGGAGGTGATTTCAATTGTATCACAGATATTACAGAAACTACCAATAGGAAATCTCCTAGACTATCGTCCTCAGCCAAACAGTTAAAAAATGGACAGAAATGTTTAATGCTTTGAGACCAAATTCTTTACTATTCTCACACTAGGACTATAGACATGGTACCCACACTAGAATAGATAAAATTTATATCTCACAAGATCTTTATTCTAAAATCTTTAATGTTTCAGTACAACCTTGTCCCTTTTCAGATCATAATTCCCTGTTAACAATACACTGGGAATTCAATCAATTAGTTATTACTTCAAGGATTCCTTCATATATCACACAAATTAAAGACTTTAAATCTTGGATAACTTCTGAACTTCAGCTTTTCTTAGAGATTACAACAGTCACAAAAAGAACTTGATAAACCAGAAAAAATACATTTAATGAGTAGCGTAACAATGCTCATACATTTGTCCTTGAAAAAGCCCGGTATTACACGGGTGAAAGCACTTGGTTCACTGTATTCATTTCAATAAAGACTGTCGACTTTTTGAAAATAACTGGCAAGCGTCAACATTCGTATTAAGTCTGAAACAATATTTTTGCTACTGGTTCCGGGTCCTGAATGCCAGCGTAACAATGCTCATACATTTGTCCTTGAAAAAGCCCGGTATTACACGGGTGAAAGCACTTGGTTCACTGTATTCATTTCAATAAAGACTGTCGACTTTTTGAAAATAACTGGCAAGCGTCAACATTCGTATCAAGTCTGAAACAATATTTTTGCTACTGGTTCCGGGTCCTGAATGCCAGGGCTGTATATTTTTTCTCATGAGATTAATTACAAACCTGAAGCAAACATAGTTATGGTTTGGGATTCTCTTAAGGCCTATCTATATGGTAAAACCATTAGCTGGTACAAAAATAAAATTACAGAATGGGACTCAGAATTACATCAACCCCAAAATCAAATATTCTCTTAAATCTAATAAAAACTTAATTGCTACAGATAATAATGGGAAAATAGAAGAAGCAAATAAGAAATACAATGAAATATAATCGAATAAAACTAATTTAGCTATGGAAAAACTGAAATTAAATTCTTATGCTCCCTCTCCTAAACATCTTCATAACCTATGAAAGCTAAGATACAATAAAAAAATTAATAACATTGATAGTATCTTTCATGAAGGGAAAAGGAAAAAAAAGTCTTGGACATAGGGGACATTCTGGAGGCTTTTAATTATCATTATGCAGAGCACCATAAAGATAAAATAAGTACAAATGAATGTGAGAAGTTAGAGAATATAGTTCCCAACATAAGAATTCCTGAGGAACTTAAGTTAGATGTACAAAAAACTATTTCTCAAAAAGAAATTATAGATGAGATTAAAGGAAGTCTAATAAATCACCTGGAACAGATGGCTTAATTACAGAAATGTAGAGATTGTTCCCTTCCTCTATATTCTCTCTCCTACAATGCCTTTCTTGAAGTTCAAACATTACCACATATTCTTCCTTCTTGGCGATATTCTCTAATTTCCCCTAGATTAAAAGAGAATAAGGACCCTAATCACTGCAACTCATATAGACCAATTTTTTTTGTTGAATAATGATTATTAACTATTTATGTCAATTCTGTTGTCGCCTCACAGCAAGACGTTGTCCCGTTCAATTCTCAGCTAGAGCATCTTCTGTGTGGAGGCATACGTGAATGAGCGTGCCTTCGTTTAAGGTTGTGTGTCAGGGCTGGTAACTCGGCACGTAAAAATCCACTACCAAACATTAGCGGACTGGAGTTCCACTGTGGCGATCCCTAACCGGGATAAGCCGAAAGACACAACATGATCAATAGATTGAAAATACCCATATCTAAAATAATTAATGAAGACCCAACTGGTTTCATACATAACAGGCATACACAGGATAATATTAAGAGTATTAACTCTGATAGATTACCTCAATAGAGGAAACCATGAAGCACTGATAATAGGTCTAGATATTCAAAAGACCTTTGACTCCTTAAATCGGGGTTATTTATTTAAAGTCTTACAGTTATTTGACCCCCCCCTTTTTATAACAATGATAAACAAAAACTATGAAAATAATCTAGCATATGTCAAATTAGGTCCCTTTACTTCCAAAGCATTCCAAATCACTAGAGGTACTATACAAGGATGTCCCATGTCCCCTATCCTATTTGCTCTGGCCATAGAAATACTTGCCATTTTAATATGCAATAACCCAAAGATAAGAGGTATAAATATATATGACCAATATATTTCTAAAATAATGTTTGCTGATGATGAATTATTTACCTTACCCAACTCTAAGGAAGTGTTAGGTGAAGTGGATATATTAACAATAAATTTCCAAAAAAATCTCAGGACTCTCCAACAAATCTAAATCAAAATATTTATTATTAAATAAAAAAAAAGAACAGAGGTTTCAGTTAAACATATTACTGGAAACAAAGTTTCAACTTTAGACTATTTAGGAATAGTCCTAGGCAAGAATATAGAGGAAACCTTACAGCTCAACTATACTAAAACCATAGACTTAATCAAGACATTAATAAGCAAATGGAATAATTTGTTTATAACATTTGATGAAAGGTTACAACTGATAAAAATGGTTTTGTTACCTAAAACATTATATATAGCACAAGCCCTTATACTTCTACCAGGACAGAAAATCCTTAAAGAAATCACTTCAACTCTGATGAAATTCCTATGGTACTCCAAAAGGAATAGAGTGGCATATTCTCATCATATCAGAAAATGGGAACAAGGGGGGTTAAAATTCCCAGAGATTGAAACTTATATAAAGTCATCTATAATTAAAATAGTGATGAATTGGATAAATCCTAGATACTCTTCCAATTGAAACAGTTACACTCCATTATACTAATGAATGAAAATTGTTTATCAAAAGAATGCTTTGGTAACTGACAAAGATAAGATATGGCATTATTTAAGTTTAAACTTAGTTTAGTTAATTTTGTTGTACTATACTGTAACACTAATAAACAATATTTTTGATGTATTTAGAAAATGAATTAACACAAATTTAGATATAAAATTGTGGCATAGATTTTTAATACCATTTACTATTACAAGGGATTTCCCTGATAAAACAAAGGGATTTTTGGTTTATGGGAAAATAATAACCTATTTTGTTGGTTGCAATGTTTTGTAAACCAACAAGCTTTGAACACACAAAGTATATTGTCAACTTATGGCCTGTCCCCTAATGACTGGTTGGTTCTTCAGAGTGTCACAGCATACACTAAGGATCTGTGCAGAATAATACATAACTCATCCTTAAAAACCGTACCAAAAAATATAAATTGGATTTTTGGAATTCTACATAATATCAATGTTAAGAATGAATTATCATATCTATATAACACTTTGTCTATACGACAGCTCCTAAAGATTCTTACTGGCAATATCTATTTATTTATTTTATTTTACATTTGTAAACCGTGCTAGTCCAACTGGATAGATTTCCATTTTCAGCAAAAGCCCGGGGAGAAAAGCTCCAAAAGGAACATAAAAAAATTCACATTACAATAATGAAAGAAAATTATGTTAAAAATAACAGTGTATTTGCTAGTTAAAAAATAATTCATTCTTAGTTAAGCAACACAACATAAAGAATTTTTTACATTAATTTAAATGAAAATTATGTTAAAATAATCAGAGAGCATTAGCTAAAGAGATAATACTATTTATGAAACTAATACCTAAAAGGATAAGACACAAATTCATAAAGATATGGGAGGTAGCTTACAATGCATAAACAATTTCATTCATCTCAGTTCCTAGTTGTAAGAATAAATTAAGACAGTTAATACTTTCCAAGGAGAAAAAAGTATTAATTGGCGGAGGAGGCAGTAAAGAGATAGGGGAAGAATAGCTAAAGCAGAGAATTAGTCAGGGTAGCAGCAAGAACACAACCATTTTGTTTTAAGATGTTTCTTGAGACTTTGCTTAAAGAGTGGAAAAAAGGGAAGTAAAGTTAGATCTGATGGTAACAGGTGCCAATATTTTCCAGCGGTATTTGAAAACAAGGAGTCACCTGCCAAGTTATTGGGCTTGCTTATGGTATCCAGTAGTTTGGTGGAAGAGTGTAAGGAATTGAGGTTTATATACGGGGTAATAAGGTTAGAAAGTATAGGTGTGTTGTTAGGTTGGTAGAAAATCCATGGACAATGGTAAGTTGGGAAAGTATCAAGATGTTTTTTAATTCGAGCTAGTCTAGCTGCTGTAGGTTCAGACAGTGGTGTTTTCTAAATAGGTTCCCAGTGGCAAATCTGGCAATATTGTTATAGGAGTTGGCTAGTTTAGCAAGATTGTTTTTCTTTAGGTTAGTATAAATGGGGGAAGCATAGAGTAAAGTTGAGATTAGATGGAGTGGGCAACTGTAGTTCTGGCTGTTGATGTTAAGAAGGGTTTTATTCTGTATAGGGAGCCCAATTTTCTATTTATGGTTTTAACAGTTTTACCTATGTGGTTAGGTAAGGTTACTGTCAATTATGATTCCTAGCAGTTTGCTGGTAGAGTCAGGGGGTTATAAGTGTGCCATTATTCAATTTGATAGAGAAATTTATAGGGGGGGGGGGCTTACTGTTAGGTGTGAAGAGTAGGAGTTTTTTTTTTTTTTTTAGTGTTCAAAAGGAGGCAGCGTTTTAAGAACCAATTCTCTACTGCGTTAAATCCTGTCTGGGTTACAGATTGTAGTTTGGATGTGGAGTTGGCAGAGCATAAGAGCGTGGAATCATCTGCATATTGCATGCAGGTCGCTTGAGGGATTGCTAAGTGTAGGTAATTGATGAATAGAGAGAATAAAAGTGGACCTAGAATGGAGCCCTGTGGGACTCTGAGGGAGACTGGCAGGAGGGCAGATAGATTATTCTGCCAGAGGACTGCTTGTTGCCTGTTGGTAAGGTAGGACTTGAACCAGAGAACAGCCTTGGAGTCTAGTGAAAGGGATTCAAGAGTTTTTAAGAGTAGGGGGTGGTTGACCATATCAAAAGCTTTTGACAGATCAATAAAGAGGGCTGATGAGAGGATGTTGTTATTATATTTTTTATTGATAGAGTCAGTGAAAGATAGCAGAGCTGTGGTGGTACTATGGAATGGCCTGAATCCATGCTGACAGTTAGCTAGTATATTATGTAGGGTTAAATGGTTTATTAGTTGACGGTGAATGCATTTTTCCATAACTTTTGCTAAGGGAAATAAGAGACCTATAGGCCTATAATTGGAATAATCATTGGAGTTACCACCGTTGTGTAAGGGGATAATGTGGGAGGTTTTCCAGATATCAGAAATGGTTCCTTCTTTTATGGTTATATATATGGATACTGGAAAAGCAACTGCTTTAGCTGCTTTTTGCAGATATTCAGACGGTGTACACAGCTTAAGTTTTTGGATGTACGAAGTAGTGATGGGTTGTATTTGGAATATAGGGAGAGTATTAGGTAAAGAGGTAGGGATATTAAGAGTTGTTTGTAGAGAGTTGACAGGCTAGAGATTTTATGGTGTCAGTGAAGAAGGTATTGAAGGCATTGGCAGTTTGATAGGAAGAATTGTTATCAGACCCTAGAGGGTGCAGTGTACTAGAGTGCCCCGGGTGTAGGGAGTCTATTTAAGCTAGACCAGAACTTTTGTGGATTGTTATGGTGTGATTGCTGTAGTTTAGAATAGTAGTTTTTTATCTGTGATTATTGCTTTTTTTGTAATATTTCTTAACTGTCTAAACGTTTGACACTCAGATGTTTTTGGATGCTCTCCGCTTGGCCCAATATTTATTCCTAAGCAGTATCTGTTGTTTAGTATCTTTTGGGAGCCAGGGGGCTGGTTTGGACTTAGTTCTGATTGACCATTTAGGTGCATGACTATCAAGGATAGATAAGAATTTAGAGTTAAAATATCTGACAGCCTCCTCAAGGGGGAGGGTCTTTAGTGGGTTCCAGTTACAGGCATTAAGTTAATTTTGGAAAGGGTTTCAAGTATCATTATTAGTGGAAGATAAAACATTTTATTTTCAGTTAAACTAACTTCTTACTCACAATTCTGGGGGATTTTTCATTGGAATTTCTACACAGATCCTTTTTGACACCCAAAAAACTCTCAAAAAATGAACCCTTCAAACAGCAATTTATGTTGGAGATGTCATCTGTCCACTAATGCTGACTGGTCTCATATTTTTTAGGACTGTACTAATATTAAACCATATTAGAATGAGATTAACAAATTTCTTCAAGCTATCTATAATGATATATTTGTTTTGACAAAGTCTTCAATTTTACTGAATATTGTTAATAGTAATAATATGAAGAAAGTTGACCTGTAATTGCTGTGGACAATGTTAGCAATAGCCAGAAAATGTATAACTAGAAGATGGAACTCTAATGTAGCACCCACAATGGAGGAATTCCCATCATCACTGAAGAAATGCATACTAATGGAGAAAAGAACTAAAGAGTTAAGAACTTTTCCTAAGCCATTGGTTAATAGTCTGTGGAGGAACGTTTTGAATTTGATTGATACCCTACAGATGGAACCAAACTCTTCCTATCATAGTTTATATATTAACTTATTTAACTACAAATGTTTTTATCAGAATCCTTTTTGTCAGGCTGAATATAAATACTGTAAATAGTTATTGAATGTTATGAATGTATTAAATTATTGTGTTATTTCATCAAAATAAAAATCATATGAGTAAAAAAAAAAAGGAATACTTTAGAAGACTTAATTTAATCCAGAAAACAGCACTGACATCTAGAAACAAGATCCACGCTATAAATCAATTTGCTCTTTCTGTCCTAACATACAGTTTTAGAGTGAATGACTGGTCCCAAAAACCGTTGGATAAATTAAATATTAAAACAAGGATGCTTCATGCATGATTTATAAAAATCAGTTTATACCAAGATTATATATTCCCTGTTCCGAAGGAGGGATGGACCTCTTTGAAATTGATTACATGTATAGATCTACAATCGTGGGACTCCACACATCTACTGATCTAACAAGATCCAAATGTAGTGAAAGTTTTGAACCATGAGGAGAATAAATCTAAGAGGACTTCTTTGCTTAATTCAGCAGAAGCATATCAACAACAAGCAGGAATGGAAATCAAACCAGAAGTAGATAAAAGCCAGTCAACAACTGAATGCCCCAAAACACAAAAGAAACAAAATACAAGGTGAAGGACCAGATGAGAAGGCAAGAAATGTGCAAAAAACAAATATGCAAGTATAGAAAACTTCTAGAACAGCCTCATGTTGATCAACAATGAACACAGGAATGGTTAAATAGAGGAGAATTCAAAGCAAGAAATGAAAGGTTAATATTGGCAGCCCAAGATAGTGGGCTACGTACATGCTGGTTTACAAAGTCCATTGAACATGTGGGAAAAACAGACAAATGCAGGTTTTGTAAAACCGAATTGGAAACAGTCATGCACCTTGTTGCAAGTTGCAACACACTAATGGCAGAAGGACTATATACTGAAAGGCATAATAATGTGGCAAGACTGTTGCACTGGGGATTGTGCAAACATTATGGTATCGAAGTGGCTGAAAACCACTGGAAACATGAGCCACAGCATCATAGAAAATTATGAAGTTTACATCCCATGGGATCATCCATTACCAACAGTTCAAAAGATAGATGCTTGAAAACCAGATATTGTTGTCCAACAAAAGACAAAAGTAGCATTGATCTCGCCACAGTCAGTGACTATAGTGTCTTGCGTACAGAGAGCAAAGTCATAAAATACCACGATATGTAGACAGAAATGAGAGCAATGTGGAAGAAAGATACCCAGACAGTTCCAATAGTAGTAGGTGCAATGAGTCTTTTAAAAAAGAATTTAAAATCATATTTAGATATATCAATCCATGTAACCCCATACGAATTGCAGGAGTCATTACTGGGCACACTGCATGTGCTGCAAAGAGCCCTTCTGGTTGACAAAGATTGAAAATACTAATTTCATGAACTTTAATCATACTTTGACTTAGGAATGGGGTCCATTCCCATCACGGTTTAGAAACCCAAAAGATTTGGAGAAATCAGAAAAGGAGGATAACAGGTACATACACAGTATTTCCAGATGCAGCTCTCTGCACCAAGTGCAATTTCCATTAAGAGCACATACAGACTACAGTCAGTCCGGGGCTGGTTTCTCCTCCTTTCTCCAGAGCCGCAATAAAAGACTCCCCACTGGCACAGCTACAGAGTTGAGATCTCAGCTGACTGACCAAGCCAAGACCTCTAGCACCCTCTCTGTCCAACCAGTGCTTCGTATCCCTGCACAAGTAAGCTGACATACACACACTGAGTATTGATTTACTTACACACACACACCTAGGAAAGGTTGGCACAGACTTACTATGCCCCCTTCTGCCCAGAATATAAGGCAGTTATCACTGCTACCAGTCACACTTCGACAGCTACCTTAAGGCGCTCAACAAAGGGAGACCAATTTTACTGTGTAATACTAATACAAATGGTAGGTTGACCAAGAGCAAGGCTATTAGGAGTGGCCCACACAGTGTCACCAAATAAATATGCAAGTATTCTCAAAATTAAGTACTACTACAACGGTCAGCCACAATGAAAGGTTTAAATATATCTAATAATAAGACAAAACTAAATATATATTCAGTGAGATTTCAAAACCATGGGAAATATTTAAATACAGGCTCACACAAAGAAAAAAATCTCTAAACTAAGCTTCACTATTCTCCTGACTGTATCTAAGAGAATTACTGAAACTCAAGAACTTACTAATAGAGCAAAGCAGATATGGTGAATGGCTCCTGGTATTGTCAAGTCCAAGACAGAATGCGCTAAGAGGCTTCTCAAAATAATATAGCAAACATTACTGCTGGGATAGCTTGCAGAATGACATCACTTCTTATCATCTGATGTTTAATTCCCAGGCCAAAACCCTCATTGATGGCAGCTGCTAGCATTTAGCACCTACCTGTAAAAATACATAGACCTCAGATCTTTGGCAGATGCTGGAAGTCAAAACAATTGCATTCCTTCATGCTTCCAAAGGTAGTAATTAGTTCACTCGGAAGACAATACAGAAAGATTCCCAGCACAGAAACTGTGTCTTGCAGCAGTGAAAACTGAAACATACCACCTTTTATTGCGTGGCCTATAAAGTAATTTAATTTCAGCTATTTTTCTAAAGTTTGCTGGACTGATTTTCACCTTCCAGTTTCCTCTATTAACGTATACATTTAAACAGTTACAACAATGCATATACATTTCTGTTCTCTTCCAGTAGGGCACACTGTGGATACATTTTAAGCACAAGCACTTCACAAAATATCTATTCAACACAAACATCTGTACAGAACAGTTTAATATACACATGGCATTCAGTTCCAATACATCTGTAACACCAGCATCTTGTATAAATTAGTTTGATATTCACAAATGACAATTTACAAAATTCCAGTTAACTGTGCTGGCAGTATCTACTTTCGTCACAGCACTGGATGTGGAAAAGACTACTGAAACAAATCTACATTGTGAAGCTGTTGAGTAAAAATTAGTCTCATTTGTATGTAAAATAAATGGAAAAGATTAATGAGGCTGACTTTTGGAAATACTTAAATTTTGAAGGGTAGTCATTATGAGCACATTATATTAGGAGAATGTGGTTTCCCCCAGCTGATGAAGCAGACCGCAGTGACATTATTCTATACACTTGTAAAGATGATACCCAATTCATGTTAGTTTGGATATAGCCTACTGAAAAATGTAAAACAGGTCTAGAGAGAGACTGGTATAAAAAATGGAAGAAAAAGAGTTTTTTTTCTGGGGCACCTGAGAACAGACAACCATTGCAGAACATGGTTATTAGACCCAACAGTCATGTAAGATCTACCCATCTTAAAAACTTCAGTATGAAAGAAAGATTGGTACAGCTATACCTTTATGACTGACAATTATCACAGGCTTCACACCCATTTGTTGTCTGCAGAAGTTAATGAATTAATTAGTTGGGTATGTAAAGATGGTCTATATAAGAACATTGAAGTTTTAAAACTCCGAATGTTCTAATATCGACCCCTATTCAGCCAACGCTGAAAATATCGAACATGCAGAACAGCGAATGTTTTCCCATGGAAAAAATTTGCTGTTCTGAAACACATTCACACAACCCAAGCACACCAAAAAACAGCAATCCACACACACAAACTTAAAATCCTACATTTAACCCTACACTAAACTGTACATACACTACTATCTATCCACTTACCTTAACCCAAACTCTAAAGGTCCGTCACTATCGCACACTCACCTCACCCTAACTCCAACTGTCCTACCCCACCCTAACCTTCACATCCACACAATCGCACACTTATCTGACCCGTGCCCTAACCCTAACTCACCTACCTCGCTCCTTTGCCCTCACATCCACACAATCGCACACTTACCTGACCTGCGCCCTAACCCAACCAGTCACTTTCCACCACAGTGCTGTAAAAAGCGAAGCCACAGAAACGGCCAACCGAATTCTCTCTAGGAAAGAATTCAGTGTTCTGCAGCTTCGCTATTTACAGCTTTCGCTGAATAGGGGGTCAATATTAGACTGGTGATTGGAGCAGATTTCAATGGGCATGTTGAAGGGAACAGAAGGGATGAAGAAGTGATGGGTAAGTATGGTGTTAAGCAAAGGAATGCAGAAGATCAGATGGTACTGGATTTTGCGAAAAGGATGGACATGGCTGTGATAAATACGTATTTTAACAAGAGGGAGGAGCGTAGGGTGACATACAAAAGTGGAGGAAGATGCACACAGGTGAATTATATCTTATGTAGAAGGGCCAGTCTGAAGGAGCTTGGAGACTGTAAAGTGGTGGCAGGGGAAAGTGTAGTTAGGCAACATAGGATGGTGGTTTGTAGGATGACACTGGTGATCAAGAAGAGGAGGATGAGTGTGAGGGCAGCACCAAGGATCAAATGGTGGAAAATGAAAAAGGGTAATTGTGAGGTGATGTTCAGGGAAGAGTTAAGACAGGCACTGGGTGGCAGTGAAGAGTTACCGAATAGCTGGGTACCTACAGCAGAGCTAGTAAGAGATAGCTAGAAAGGTGCTTGGTGTGACATCTGGAAAGCGGAAGGAGGACAAGGAGACCTGGTGGTGGAATGAAGAAGTACAGGAGAGTAGGAGAGTATACAGAGAAAGAGGTTGGCGAAGAAGAAGTGGGATTGTCAAAGAGATGAAAAAAGTAGACAAGAGTATAAGGAGATGAAGTGCATGGCAAAGAGAGAGTTGGCGAAGGCTAAGGATAAGGAGTATGAAGAGGTGTATAAAAGGTTGGACACTAAGGAGGGAGAAAAGGACCTGTACCGATTGGCTAGACAGAGGGACGAGCTAGTAATGATGTGCAGCAGGTAAGGGTGATAAAATATGAGGGAAACATACTCACAAGCGAGGAGAGTGTGTTGAGCAGATGGAAAGAGTACTTGGAAGAGTTGATGAATGAAGAGAATGAGAGGGACAGAAGGTTGGATGATGTGCAGATAGTGAATCATAAAGTGCAGTGGATTAGCAAGGAGGAAGTAAGGATAGCTATGAAGAGGATGAAGAAAGTACAGTTTTTTACCTACCATAAATGTAGATGTTCGAGTGCTAATACAGCTGCAGTCATAACAGATGGGTTCTCCTGCCGTCAGGCGGGTCCTCGGTCGGCCGAATTCCAAACTCTAGGTCCGGCGTCAGTTGTCGTCGCTTCTTCCCTGACGTCAGTGCAACAGGGGTATAAAAGAACCAGCCGACGCCATTTTCTTCAGTTTTTCTTGCCCCAGATGTCAGGTGCCCCCAGAAGGAGGGCAATACATAAAATTATGTAATAATGCAATGCAATATAATCAAAGACCAGTAGTTGCAAGCAAATACACCATAAAAGAAGACCCCTAGAGGGGAAGGAGGGAGGGAAACCTGGACTGCAGCTGTATTAGCACTCGAACATCTACATTTATGGTAGGTACAAAACTGTACTATGTTCATCGTGCATACAGCTGCAGTCATAACAGATAGGGAGAATCCCAAAGCTAAGAAAGGGGTGGTAGGCACTAGGTGGAGCTAGGAGGAGCCAAAATGCCCTGCAAGACTGCAGTGGCAAAGCCTGCTCTAGATTTGGAGTATAATAGTAGATTGTAGTGCCTAGAGAAGGTATGCACAGAACTCCAAGTGGCTGCTTCTAAAATATCCTTGGTAGGAACTCCTCTGAGGAAGGCTGCAGAGGTGGCTGTGGCCCTGGTAGAATGAGTTCTAATGCCTGTAGGTACAGTTTTGCCATGAAAGGAATTGCAAAAGCGTATGCAGTGGGCTATCCATTTTGAGATTGTCTGTTTGGATATTGACTTTCCTTGAGCTCCTACCGCATAGGCCACAAAAAGCTGTTCTGATTTTCTGAAAGGTTTTGTTCTGTCCAAATAACGCAGTTGTCTGTGGATGTCCAAGGAATGCAGTAATCTCTCCCCTTTGTTTTGAGGATTAGGGTAAAAAGTAGGTAAATGTATGGCCTGATTTAAAGCTACCTTGGATACCACTTTAGGCATAAAGGACGGGTTGGTACGTAATGAAACTCTGTCCTGATGGAAGATAAAAGGCTGGACAGCCATAAGAGCCTGTAGTTCTGAAACTCTACGATCTGAAGTGATAGCCAGAAGGAAAGCTGTTTTCCAGGACAAATATTGTAAATCTGATGAGGCAGCTGGTTCAAAAGGAGGCAAAGTCAGTTTTTCCAAAATGAAATTAAGATCCCAAGCAGGTATTGGTCGTTTCCTTGGAGGTCTTAAATTCTTAGCCCCTCTGAGGAACTGTCTTAGAGGGTGAGAGAATAAAGGTGGATCAGTGTTGTATTCTGCAAAAATGGCTGAGGCATGGATTTTGATGGAGGAGAACGAAAGTCCACTGCTTAGCAGTTCAGCCAAATATTGTAGTATTTGAGGTAAATTCAGTTTTCCAGGGCACTGGCCCTTTTTCTCATTCCAAACACAAAAACGTTTCCATTTTGCAGAGTAAGCTTTTCTAGTTGATGGCCTTCTGGCCTCCAAAATGACATCCTGCACCTCCTTGGAGAGCAGGACCTGCTGCGATGCTAAGGAATCTTCCATGCGGCTAGATTGAGTGTTTTCAGCTGACTGTGAAGAGTTTTGAAGCTGTGCTGAGTCAGAAGAAGAGGCATTAGAGGCAGGGTCCATGGTGGGGAATGCGTCAGGCTCCTCAGGAGTGGGTACCAGTGTTGCCTTGGCCAGTCCGGAGCAATGAGGACCATCTGTGGTCTGTCTGTTCTGGTCTTCAATAGGACTTTGGGCAGCAGAGGAAGAGGTGGGAAGGCATAAACTGTCATTGATGTCCAACTGAAACTCTCCAGGCCTTTGGATGGAAGATCCTTGAGCAGAATCTTGCCAATTGATGATTTTTGTAGGAAGCAAAGAGATCTATGTCTGGCCTTCCCCATTCTTGGATTATTTCTGTAAAAACTTTTGGATGCAACTTCCACTCGTGTGGATCTGTCATATTCCTGCTTAGGTTGTCTGCCAGCGTGTTTTCCTTGCCTGGCAAGTACTGTACTTGCAGTTCCATTTGTAAGTTCATGGCCATGTTCCAAAGTGACATGGCCAGTCTGCATAAGGGATAAGAATGTGTTCCTCCCTGCTTGTTTATGTACCACATAACTGTGGTGTTGTCTGTTCTTATCAATAGCTGACCTGGTTGTAGAAGGTCCTTGAAAGCTGTAATAGCATTTATCACTGCTAGCATTTCTTTTTGGTTGATGTGAAGGTGCTTTTCTTTTCGGGTCCATTTGCCCTGAATGCACCGGTCTGTCATGTGCGCCCCCCAGGCGTAGTCCGAGGCGTCTGTTGTGATGACTTGATTTGTTTGAGGCTTGCTGAATGGAAGACCTGTGTTTGTTTGGCATGCTTGAGCCCACCACAGAAATTCCTTTTGCAGACATGGAATTAGTGGTATTATTGTTTCCAAACTGTGGCTATGTTGAGACCATATGTTTTTAGGTACCATTGTAGTTTTCTCATATGCAGCTTTGCACATGGGATTAGTAAGATGCAAGATGCCATGAATCCCAGAGCCTGCAGGATTTTCCTTGCAGTCAGCCTGGTGCAATTTGCCAGTGTTCTGAAATATTGAATTAGTTGCCCCTGCTTCTCTGGCGTGAGGTAGGCCATCTGGGTGTTTGTGTCCAAATTGGCACCCAGGAAAATTATCTTCCGAGAGGGTATTAGTCTTGATTTCTCTTTGTTGACTGTGTATCCTAGAGAGTTTAATAACATTATTACATAAGCCAGATGTTTCAGAAGAATGTGCTTGCTGTCCGCTTGGATCAAGCAGTCGTCCAAATAAGGGTATATTTGTATCCCTTGAAGTCTGCAGTAGGCAATTACTGATGACAGGCATTTCGTGAATACTCTGGGCGCAGTAGATAAACCAAAGGGCAATGCAGGGAATTGATAATGGGTTGAACCTGCAAGAAATCTGAAGTATCTTCTGCAATTTTGTCTGATTGGGACATGCAGGTATGCCTCCTTGAGGTCCAATGTTACCAGCCAAGACTCCTTGCCCAGCATGGGAAGAAGTTGCTGTAGGGTGAGCATCTTGAATTTTGGTACGAGTAGAAATGTGTTTATGATGGATAGGTCCAAAATAGGTCTCCAATCTTTTCCCTTCCTTGGTACCAGAAATAGCCTGGAATAAAAACCTTGACCCTGTTCGTGCGTAGGTACCTCTTGAATAGCTTTCATGTTTATAAGATCTGAAATTTGCTTTTGTGCCTCTGCCCTTTGATTGTGTGGCAGGTTTGGCATGCCTTTCATTTTTGGAAGGGTATGAAAATGGAATTTGTAGCCTCTGTTTATAATGTTCAGGATCCATTTGTCCTTTGTGACAATATGCCAATTTTTTGAGAATAGTGCCAGCTTTCCTCCTAAGCGGGCTGCCATTTGAGAGCTGGTTGGCATGCAAAGGGAAAGTCATTGGTTTTGCTTTCTGAAAGATTGCGAGTTGTCCTCACCACCTCTTTGTGTAGGAGCTTGCCATTGTCTGCCTCTGTACGAGCCTTGTGTTTGAACTCTGCCCCTCGGGCGCCTGTATCTGCCTCTTTGGGGTATGTCTGTGGCAGGAAAGGACCAGTTTTGGAAGGCCAATTTCTACTAAAGCGTGGGGTTGAACCTGCAGAAATTCTTTCACAGTTTGCATTGATTTAGCCTTTTCCTCCATTTTCCGTAATACTTCCTCAGCATTTGCCCCAAATAGTACATCCTTTTGAAGAGGGTCTAGTAATTTAGCTTTGACATGATCAAGCAAGGCTTGTTCCTTGAGCCAGGCATGCCTACGTATGACTGAGCCTGTAACAGCAGCTCTACATGAGGCCTCTAGAGCATCAAAACCACATTGTAAGGTATGTTTACCCACTTGTTCTGCACTATGCATCAAATCCTGCAACTCCTTCATGTCTGGTTGTTCAGGTTGTGACATTTTACTTTTCAATTGAGATAACAGAAACTGTTGGTATTTTAGCATATGAAACTGACAGTTTAAGGCCCTCATGGATAAGGTAGCCGAGGTATATACCTTTTTTCCCCACCTTTCTAAGGATCTGGAATCCCTCTCGGAAGGCAATGGGTTTTTGGCAATGGAGGCCTTAACTCCCTTGGGCCCCTGTGAGATGGTTTTCTAGGTCAGCAGCATGGCTTTTGTATAGAAATTGGTGTGAGTCAGGAACCCTGTAGTACCTGTCAGGCTTAACTGGAGCTGGAAAAAGAGAGTCCGGGTTAAGGCAGGCCTCCGAGTAAACATCATCTAGGATGTCCAGAACAGGAGGAATAGCCAGAGGCCTGTGCTGGGGTAACAAAATAAATTCCCTGAGCCTTTTCTTGGAATCTGAATAATCCTGGCCTTCCCAGTGGAAGTGTTCCCTTAAGGTATGCAGAGTTTCACCAAATGAGTAATCCTCAGGGGGGGATACAGAAGGAATAGATTCCTCTGCATCAGAGTCTTCAAAAGGGGAGTAAGACTGTTCCTGATAATCAGAGTGCTCTGAAATAATGGAGCCCTGATCAGAGGGGGGAGAAATCTTCCTCCACTCTGGGTCTTTTGTCCGGAGGTGGCTGAGAACCTCTGATTAGAGTAATTAAATCCTCAGCCATTTTAAGCATCTGCTTCTTAGGCATGGGGCGTGGAGATGGGGCCCTGTGTAGCTGGTCTCTTAGGGTGCATGGTAGCTTTAGTCTTGGTGAAAGCCTTGATGGAGAAAGAAGAGGAAGGTCTGAAGACACCTTGAGTGGAGGTGGACCTGTCCACATTCTGTGTTTCAACGCCAAGAGTGGCTTCGGTATCTGTAGTCAGGGTGTGGGCCGAGGAGTCTGCGACCTCGGGTGCAGGAGACACCGCCAAAGATGTGTCGTCGGTAATCAGGGGCTGCGTAGGCGCCTCGCTGAGAACCGGAGCACATGTAGTCGGCTTTGGCGTGGTGTCGACAGAGGCCGCGGACCTAGAGTGCCAGTCCTTGTCTTTGCGTTTTTTTAGACAAAACCGGAGTCGGAGTATCCGACGACATAGTATAGTTAAATGCTTTCCCAAAATAATGCTGGGCTAACTCCGCCCGACGCTTAATAGTGCGTTTGTTGAATGTAGCACAAAAGCGACAGACCGAGACGTTGTGGTCTGGGCCTAAACAAGGTATACAGAGGGAATGGAAATCCTTATACGGTATTTGCTTCCCACAAGAAATACAATTATTAACTTTGTCTGACATCGGTCTGAGGCAAGAAAAAGTTTCCCCAACGGGGTACTTAGCTTTTAAGAAGACTTCGGTTCCAAACTTTTCGTAATCTCAGGAGCTGGCCGACCGGCACTTGCGAACTGCTTCTGCTTCGGGCACCGCGCGGCAAGAAAGACTGAAGAAAATGGCGTCGGCTGGTTCTTTTATACCCCTGTCGCACTGACGTCAGGGAAGAAGCGACGACAACAGACGCCAGACCTAGACTTTGGAATTCGGCCGACCGAGGACCCGCCTGACGGTAGGAGAACCCATCTGTTATGACTGCAGCTGTATGCACGATGAACATCGGAAAGGCTGTTGGTCCAGATGACATACCTGTGGAAGCATGGAGGTGTTTAGGTGAAATGGCAGTGGAGTTTTTAACTAGATTGTTTAATGAAATCTGTGAGAGGATGCCTGAGGAATGGAGAAAAAGTGTTTTGGTACCAATTTTTAAGAATAAGGGTGATGTGCAGAGCTGTAGTAACTACAGAGGGATTAAACTGATCAGTCACAGCATGAAGTTATGGGAAAGACTAGTGGAAGCTAGATTAAGAAGGGAGGTGATGATTAGTGATCAACAGTATGGTTTCATGCCAGGAAAGAGCACTACAGATGCGATGTTTTCTATGACAGTGTTGATGGAAAAGTACAGAGAAGGTCAGAAGAGTTGCATTGTGTCTTTGTGGATTTAGAGAAAGCATATGGCAGGGAGCCTAGAGAGGAGTTGTGGTACTGTATGAGGATGTTGGGAGTGTCAGAGAAGTATGTAAGAGTGGTACAGGATATGTACGAGGGTAGTGTGACAGCGGTGATGTCTGTGGTGGGAGTGATAGATGCGCTTAAGGTGGAGGTGAGATTACATCAAGGATCAGCTCTGAGCCCTTTCTTATTCACAATGGTGATGGACAGGTTGACAGACGAGATCAGACAGGAGTCCCCGTGGACTATTATGTTTGCAGATGATATTGTGGTCTGTAGTAAGAGTAGGGAACAGGTGGAGGAGACCCTGGAGAGGTGGAGATATGCCCTATAGAGAAGAGGAATGAAGGTCAGCAGGACTAAGACAGAATATATGTGTGAATGAGAGGGCGGATAGAGGAATGGTGAGGATGCAGGGAGTAGAGGTGGCGAAGGTGAATGAGTTTAAGTACTTGGGATCAACAGTTCAGGGTAATGGTGAGTGTGGAAGAGAGATGAAGAAGAGAGCACAGGCAGGATGGAGTGGGTGGAGAATAGTGTCAGGAGTGATTTGTGACAGACGAGTACCAGTAAGAATGAAAGGGAAGGTCTACAAGATGGTAGTGAGACCAGCTATATTATATGGGTTGGAGACAGTGGCACTGACAAAAAGGCAGGAGTCAGAGCTTGACGTGGCAGAGTTGAAGATGTTAAGATTTGCACTGGGTGTGACGAGGATGGACAGGATTAGGAATAAGTATATTAGAGGGTCATCCCAGGTTGGAAGGTTTGGAGACAAAGCCAGAGAGGCAAGATTAAGTTGGTTTGGACATGTGCTGAGGAGGGATGCAGAGTATATTGGGAAAAAGATGCTAAGGATGAAGCTGCCAGGTAACAGGAAAAGAGGAAGGCCTAAGATAAGGTCTATGGATAGGTCTATGGATGTGGTGAGAGAGGACATCCAGGTGGTTGGTGTGACACAGCAAGATGCAGAGGATAGGAAGAAATGGAAACAGTTGATATGCTGTGGTGACCCCTAACGGGAGCAGCTGAAAGAAGATTAGAACATTCAAAGTTTCAAACCTTCGATGTTCTAATATAGACCCATGTAAAGATATATACACTGTAGTGGTGCAGTGGATAGTGCTGTTGCCTCACAGCAAGAGGTTCCCTGGTTTGAGTCTTAGCTGGGGTGCCTGCTGTGTGGAGTCTGCATGTCCTCCTTGTGTTCTCGCATGGCTTTCCAGTTTCTTCCCACATTCCAAAGACATGCAGTAGATGGACTGGACACTAAACTGGCCATAAGTGTAAAAGTGTGTGCAAGTGTGTGGTATGGAAGAATTACCATGTCAGGGCTAGCCACCCAGCAGTGTAAACCTTTGTTCTAGATCGTCACTTTTTAAGTGACACCCTAACCCAAAGTGCAAAATGGGAAAAAGGGGCTGTGAATGGATGGATGGATGGATGGATGGATGGATGGATGAATGAATGAATGAATGAATGAATGAATGAATAAAAAGTAAAAATGAGGCAGGACTAGAGCACCTTAACAAATGAAGTTTTCAGGTGGACGTGTCAACAGCAAGACCTACCACCAAATCAAGGGGATTTAGAATTTCTGCATGGAGGTGTCAGCAAAAATATTTTTACAACAGAAAAAGGTTAAAAATGTTCTCAATTGCTAATTTGCATGGCTATACATGTGAGAGATCTTTGGTCATCTCTAAATTTAAGCCCATTACAAATGAAATTCATAATTTAATTGCAGAAATAAGCATGGCATTTCTTTGCACTGTTAAGATGCTAATGTTATTAGGATGACAAAAACTTAATATGTAAAAGTGCTAGAATGATCATTGCTGTTTCTGATGAAGTTAGCACCTATAAGAGCTTTTACAGAGAAGCAAACTGAATGACTGACAGTGGGTGAAGTTATGGAAATTATGGACGAAAAGTACAGTTTTGTACCTACCATAAATGTAGATGTTCGAAATCTACATTGCTGCAGTCCTTACACTTGGGTAGTCCGCTGTCCTCGGTCGGCCCGAATATCAAAGTATTAGGCTGACGTCGGTCAAGGCGCTTAAGACTGACATCAGGACGTCAGGGTACAAATGCGCATGACCGACGTCATATCCTCAGTCTTTTCTTGCCCCAGATGTCAGAAGACCCTAAAAAGAAAGGTCAAAACCAAAAGACAGCAAAAAACAACCAACCACCCTTGCACTAATCATATGTACAATATATACAATATCCACAGTATGCACAACCCAAACCACACAACCGCCTCTAACTATAGAGGGGAAGGAGGGAGGGTAAATTGGACTGCAGCAATGTAGATCTTCGAACATCTACATTTATGGTAGGTACAAAACTGTACTATGTTCTTCATCTCACATTGCTGCAGTCCTTACACTTGGGTAGAATCCTAAAGCAGAGGTAAGGGAGGATGGCAAACCTACAAAGCAGGAGGAACTGCCAAAATGCCCTGTAAAACTGCAGTGGCAAAACCAGCCCTAGATTTAGAGTAAAGTGGAAGGTGGTAATGCTTGGCAAAAGTATGCACTGAACTCCAAGTAGCTGCCTCCAAAATATCTTTAGTTGCCACCCCCCTTAAAAAAGCTGTGGAAGTGGCAGTAGCCCTAGTGGAATGAGGCCTAATCCCAGCTGGAATCTCCTTACCATGATGGGAATAACAGAAAGCAATACAAGACCCAATCCACTTAGAAATAGTTTGTTTTGACACAGGCTTGCCCTGAGAACCCAAAGCAAATGAAACAAATAACTGCTGAGACTGCCTGTGGGATGAAACCTTTTTGTGCAAAACTTTGGCAACTGGTAATTTAGTGGAGAAGCGAACAGATCTATGTCTGTAGTTCCCCATAACAGTCAACTTTTGAAATACATGAGGATCCAATTTCCACTCGTGGGGATCCATTATTTGTCTGCTCAACACATCTGCTAAGGAGTTCTGTGCTCCTGGCAGAAACCTTGCCTGAAGATTTAGCTGTAAACTGAGAGCAGTCTCCCACAAAATCATTGCTTGTCTGCATAGCAGGTAAGAATGTGTTCCCCCTTGCTTGTTGATGTACCACATGACAGTTGTGTTGTCTGTTTGAATCAACACCTGCCCTGGAAGAAGTAAATCCTTGAAAGCTATCAATGCAAATTGGACAGCTAACATCTCCTTCAAGTTGATATGTAAATGCTGAAGTCTGGCAGGCCACGTGTCTTGTACCCATTTTCCATTTAGATGAGCTCCCCAAGCTTTGTCTGAGGCATCTGTCGTTAGAATCTGATTCGCCTCTGGTCGGGTCACAGAGAGTCCCTTGTTTAGGTGACATTCCTGAGCCCACCACAAAAATTCCTTTTGAATGCAAGGTATTATCTGAATGACAGTGTCCATATCTTGGCAGTGCTGTGTCCATACATTTTTGAGATACCATTGTAGCTTCCTCATATGCAGTTTGGCATTGGGAAGCACCAGAATACAAGATGCCATGAACCCCAAGGCTTGAAGGACTGTCCTTGCAGTCAGCCTGGACTGATGAGACAATTGATGGAAGTAAAGTGAAAGATTCTTTTGTTTGTCCGGGGTCAAAAAGGCCATCTGAGATGCTGTATTCAGTCTCACACCCAGAAAGCACATGTCCTGAGAGGGTACTAGACTGGACTTTATTTCGTTCACAGAATACCCCAGGCACCTTAGCACTGCTATCACATACTGTAAATGCTGAAGAAGTTCGTCCCTTCCTTGGGCCAGAATCAGGCAATCGTCCAAATAAGGATAGATCTGTATTCCTCTTAGCCTGAAGAAAGCTATCACTGGAGCCAGAACTTTCGTGAACACTCTGGGCGCAGTAGATAAGCCAAAGGGCAATGCAGAGAACTGATAATGAGAAGTCCCAGCCCGAAAACGCAGATACTTCCTGCAACTTAGCCTGATAGGAACATGATGGTAAGCTTCCTTGAGATCCAGAGTCACCATCCAGTGGTCTTTGCCCAGCAGAGGTAAAAGCTGCTGTAATGTCAACATTTTGAACTTGGGAATGTCCAGATAAGTGTTGAGGATAGACAAATCCAAAATTGGTCTCCACATGTTCCCCTTCTTTGGTACTAGGAAGAGGCGAGAATAAAATCCTAGGCCCACTTCTGGCAGAGGGACCGGCTGTATGGCCCCTATCTGAAGCAACAGAGAAATTTGTTTGTGAGCCTCTAGTCTTTGCTGAGGAGGAACGTCTGGCATGCCTTTGAAAGGAGGCAAGGTATGGAAATAAAACCTGTAACCTTGGTGTATGATATCCAATACCCATCTGTCTTGGGTAACCAGACTCCAATTTTCCTTGAAGAGAGCCAACCTTCCTCCCAAAGGTGCCGCCAGGCAAGAAGGATCTGGCAGCTGAAAAGGTAGGTCATTGGGCCTGTTTACGAAAGGACTGGCCCCTGCCCTCACCTGAAGATTGTGCAGGTGAACTCCCTGTTCTAGGTCTGAAGGAGCTCTGAGCTCTGCCTCTACCCCGTCTAGATCTACCCCTAGACTGTAAATCATAAGAAGGGTACGTCCACCCTTTAGCAGGCCAATTCCTACTAAACTTCGGAGGCTGAACTTGCAAAAAATCTTTAACAGCCTGCATAGATTTAGCCTTGTCCTCCATTTTCTTCAAAACTGACTCCACAGGTGAACCAAACAACACATCAGACTGTAAAGGAGCATCCAAAATCCTTGTCTTAACATGCTCAGACAAATTCTGATCCCTCAGCCAGGCGTGCCTGCGAAGAACTGACCCAGTGGCAGCCACCCTAGACGAGGCCTGTACAGCATCAAAACCACATTGTAAAGAATGCTTACACACCTGTTCAGAGACATGTACCAAATCTTGTAATTCTTTACACTCAATGCCTTCCGCCAGAGCATCTACCTTAGACTTCAATTGAGAAAGAAGATAGTTTTGATATTTCAACATGTGAAATTGGCAATTCAAAGCCCTCATAGCTAAGGTGGAAGAAGTATAGACTTTCTTTCCCCATCTATCCAAAGCTCTGGCCTCTTTATCTGGAGGAACTGGATTTTTAACCACAGAGGCCTTAACACCCTTGGGTCCCTGACTAACAGTTTCTGGGTCCGCCCTAGGACTCTTATAAAGATATTTATGAGCCTCAGGCACCCTGTAATACCTGTCCGGTTTAACAGGAGCAGGAGGCAAAGAATCAGGATTAAGTGAAGCCTCTGCAAACACATCTTCCACAACATCCAGAACAGGTGGAATAGCTAAAGGCCTATGCTGGGGTAAAAGCAAAAATTCCCTAAGCCTTTTCCTGGAATCAGAGAAGTCTTGACCTTCCCACTTAAAATGCTCCCTCATGGAATGAAGAGTCTCTGAAAAAGAAAAATCCTCTGGAGGAGAAGCAGAAGGAGTAGAATCATCCACATCAGAATCAGAATAAGGAGAATACTCCTGCAAGTCTTCAGCCGAAGACTCTGACACATCCGAAGCCTGCTCAAAACTCCCCAACTCTGGTTCCACCCTAGGCCTCTTATCAGGAGGGGGCAAAGAACCTCTAATCAAGGTAATTAAATCTTCTGCCATTTTAAGCATGTGCTTCTTGGGCACAGAACCTGATGAACTAGGAGTGACACCAACAGAAGCTAAACCTGACCTGCCTCTGGGAGAAGCCTTGGAAACAGAAGGAGAGGGCCTAACCACCCTAGGAAGGGAGGGGAGTACAGTAACCTGAGAAGCCCCTTCAGCCTGGCCTGCCTCCTGAGAGGCCACATCCTGCAATATCAAAGTTTCCCCCTGTGACTCCAGAGAAGCCTCCGGTGAACCACGGTTCCACTGACGCCTCTAAAGAACCGGCGTCCGGTACGGACGACTCTTCTTGTCTGGGTTTAGCTGCCTTGTCTTTGCGCTTCTTCGAAGAAGCAGGCGTCGGAGCATCCGACGGCATATTATAATTGCACCGCTTCCCGAAGACCAACCTGGCGCAATCTAACCTTCGCTTAATAGTGCGCTTATTGAACCTAGCACAAAAGCGACACCCAACAACGTCGTGCTCAGGCCCCAAACAAGGAATATACAAAGTATGATAGTCCCTATGCGGTATCTGTTTCCCACAAGAAATACAGTTATTCACTTTTTCTGACATCCGGTAAACCACTGAGGCAAGAAAAAAACAAAATATTCCCCAACGGGGTACTTAGCCAACTTTGACTCGGTCTGAAACTCCGAATTCGAAAAATTTCAGAACGCCGAACGGCACTTGCAACGCTGCTTCTGCATCGGACCATGCGGCAAAAAAGACTGAGGATATGACGTCGGTCATGCGCATTTGTACCCTGACGTCCTGATGTCAGTCTTAAGCGCCTTGACCGACGTCAGCCTAATACTTTGATATTCGGGCCGACCGAGGACAGCGGACTACCCAAGTGTAAGGACTGCAGCAATGTGAGATGAAGAACATCTGACAAAACAAAGATGCTTACAGCCAGGAAAACTTAATGGGAAAAGTGCAGTGGATGCCATGGAGAACATATGAATGGTGACTATAAAAAAAAGAAATTGGAATTATGAATACATTGAATATTTGAACTCAAATAAGTGTCTAAGTCAAAAACAAAGCTTTCTAAGAATGCAAACATATTACAAATGTATGCTGCACTACTTTAACAGAAATTACTGGACCATCTTTGTCAATATTCCTGTTTCAAACATTAGAGTTTTATGCAGGTTATATATAAGTAGTCAGCTACATTTTTGCGGATACCAATTAAATGCACCTAAAAGACTGGCAACCAAATTATCTTTTTAAGCTGTTAGTTGTGTAACACAGGCTGAAGTGCAATTACTGTTTCTAAATGCACAAGTGACAAGGAAATGAAAGACTGAAGGATGCAAAAATTAAAAGGAATGGTTATTTGAAAACAATAACGATGTTAAAAAAAAAAACACACTGATAGCAGGAAAACATTGGTTAGAAAAACAGATTTTAGCGATTACCTTCTGTAATCTGAGGTATACATGTGCAGAGGACAATTTATCCACGTGAAACCTGTTGAATACAAAAAAAAAAAACAAAGAACGTCAGCACATAAATTCAGAAGGTCCAGCCAACAAGTTATGAAACTTCTAAATCCAAACCTGGCAAGTCTCCATACCTGCACTCTGCACCTTACACTATTCTCAACAAATCCGTACTTAAAAATGAGGCACATGAAGAAACCACACTAGATAGCTGCACCTTACAGCTGGCTAAAAAGTGTGAAGGTTGTCAACCAACTCTAAACAGTTTTCTGCATCTAATTAAAAGTTACAGACTAGAGATGCAGAGGGCAATACCTAGCCAAATTTCAGTAAGATTTTTAATTACATAGCTCACAAACGTTTTGTGAATAAATAGGAAGCAAAAGGTCATTGCCATAATGTATCAAAGTGGTCTAAGAATTGCAAGTGTAACAAAGCAAAGGATGGTAGGAACATCTCCTCTGTGTAATGGAAAGGAGACAGACAAAAGAGAAGCTATTAAAGCAAGTACTTAAAGTTTAAAAGAAACACACACCCTTTTTCAGATAAAATCCAAGCATATGAAAAACAAATTTAGCAGCAGCAATGTTCATGCAATTAATATTTCTGTAAATTTGGCTGATAAGGTCAACCCTGCAAGAAAACTTAAACCTTACCAAAAAAGTTCCAAAATTATCATGGGGCTGTGAAAGACTAGCATGATTACCATGAAAACAAGACCCACAACATATACAGTTGGATACGAAAGTATATGCATTTGGCTTTTATTAAAAGGATATTTCTGTGTTCCAAAGATAAAGCTAAAATTTAAGATATCCTGAGTCTGGGAAAGAATTAAACATTTTTTTACTACAGAAATGCTGAGGATCTTTAATGGAAAGCATACATTCTGGACAAAAAAAAAAGCTCATGCTACACACTCAGCAGGAGAAAAATCTAAAACTTAACCAACTTAACGGAATGATGAAGACTGTAGAAGATGAGATAATATTGGAGAATAATCATATTAGTGGGCTAGCTGAAGCTAGCGATGAACTGCACTACTGGGAAATACACAAGTAATTAAAAACTAGAAGACTTAAATAAGTGCAACACATGACAAACGAAATAAGGTGGAAAATGTTCTGCAAATACCCAATATGAAACTGGACTATACACACAAGGAAAAGGTGTCACCACCAGAAAGAAATAGTTGCACAGTTGACTGCTGTAGCCACATGAGAATATTTGGTCTAGTTTTGTGTCCAGTTAGCGTGGCTCATAGTTGAGTATCAGCTACACAGACTACCCAAACAGTTTCATGAAGCCTGCCTTGGAACTGTCATCCAAAGCAGGAGATCCCTTTAACATCACAGGTAGGTAAGGAGAGTGGGATACACAGTTTAGCCTTTATAAAATCCCATACGGACTGCAAACAGGTTAGATCTAGAATGGGGGGGGGGCTGCAACTGGCACAAAGTGTCTGATGGTGCATGAAGGGGGAGTGCCATGAAGTAGTGTGAACAGCACAGTGCTGCGACTGGTGCTTCTGCATGGGAAGGAGTCCTTGGCAGTGAAGGCAAGGCAGATGAAGAGGCTAAAGGTGATGGAGACGAAGTGCCAGAGATGGGTGGTAGGAAGCACACTGTCAGATACATAAAGAAATGAGGATATTTGATCAGAAACAAAAGTAGCTCCAACTGCAGAGAGTGTCAAAGAGAACAGAGTTTGCTGGCCCTGGTAGATGTGAAAGAAAGCAGATAATGATTTGGTGAAGGTGGTCTGACAAAGGCAAGAAGAAAGTAATAGGAAAATATTACACACAGCAAAAGATATGGATTGGATTGATGGGGGGGGGGGGATCTGAGACAGTCAGGCATGACTGTTGAAACTAGTAGAGTGGTACTGAATTGGGAAAGTTGGAGGCAGTTGACAGGACACCCTGATCCTATGTAGAAAATGAGAAAAAGTGGGTCAAAGAGGATTGAAAACAAACAGCCGGAGGGTTAGGAAGAGAAGTGGAAAATACAGTTGTGTACACTTACATTTGGGTACTCTGCTGGCAGGTTGCACTCAGTCGGCCTGATTAACAAAGTCTTGGATCCTGCGTCGGTTACAGTCCCTTATTCCATGATGTCAGGGATATAAAACATGCAGCTGACGTCATTGCATCAGTTTTTCTTGCCCCAGATGTCAGGTGCCCCCCCGAACGGGAAGCAAATAAAATTAAAAACACAAACATACCTCCAACAAAAAACAAATACACAAGCATTGTAACAGAAAGTAGAGGTATAGTCAGAGAAAATCAGGGGGCTGGAGGGGGGGGGGGGTAACCAGGACTGCAACAGTGAATACACGCGAACATCTACATTTACGGTAAGTGTACACAACTGTACTATGTTCTTCATGTTTCACTGTTGCAGTCATTACATTTGGGTAGATTCCCAAAGCTATGGTTGGGAGGATAAATTTATACAGCATCAGGACCAGCTATAAGGCCCTGTAAGACAGCAGTGGCAAAGCCAGCTCTGGATTTAGAGAAAATTGGTAAATGATAATGCTTGTTGAAAGTATGTACAGAACTCCAGGTAACAGCTTCTAGAATGTCTCTGGTAGGAACACCTCTGAGAAAGGCTGCAGAAGTAGATGCAGCCCTTGTGAAGTGAGATCTGATCCCCTGGGGGATAGGTTTTCCATGGTGCTTATAGCAGAATTGAATGCAATGGCTTATCCATTTAGAAATGGTTTGTTTTAAAATAGCCTTCACCTCTGCCCCAGTAGCAAAAGCTACTAGCAATTGATCAGATTTTCTTCGAAATTTAGTTCTGTCCAAGTAGAATCTAAGTTGTCTGTGCACGTCCAAGGAATGCAAAATCCATTTCCCTTTGTTCTGTGGATTGGGAAAGAAGGTTGACAAATGAATGGACTGATTAAGAGCCACAGTGTAAACCACCTTGGGCATGAAGGATGGATTGGTCCTCAGAGATACCCTGTCCGCATGAAAGATGATGAAAGGCTCCACTGCCATAAGGGCCTGTAATTCAGAAATCCTTCTAACTGAATTGATTGCTAAAAGGAAGGCTGTTTTCCAAGAAAGAAATGTTAAGTCTGCAGTAGCAGCAGGCTCGAAAGGAGGTACAGTAAGTTTCTCCAAAACAAAGTTAAGGTCCCAGGCAGGGATAGGAGCTCTCCTGGATGGTCTCAAGTTCTTTGTGCCTCTGAGGTACTGCTTGAACAGGGGATGAGAAAAGAGGGGTGGTTCTGTGTTATAGTGAGCTGAAAAAGCTGAAGCATGGATTTTAATAGAGGAAAAAGACAGGCCCTTGTGAAGCATCTCAGTTAAGTACAGCAAAATCTGAGATGAATTGAGTGCTGCTGTGCCCATCACTAAAGATTGGTTTCAGGCACAATCTTTTCCATTTGCCATCATAAGATTTTCTAGTACTAGGTCTTCTCGCCTCCAAGACGACATTCATCAAAGGTTTGCTAATAGATGCTAAGGGTGAGTTTAAGTGATTAGCCAAGCTGCAAGGTTCAATGTTGGAAGCTGATGGTGCAATATTTGGTTCTCCTGCTGAAACTGCTGAAACAGCAAGGAAGGTGTCTGAGGCAGGTGCCATGGAGATATTTGTAAAACACTGTGCAGGATGGGGTACCAGTGTTGGCGTGGCCAGTCTGGAGCAATCAAGATCATTCTTGGTTTGTCCTGTATGACCTTTAGCAGAACTTTGCAGAGTATAGGCAGAGGGGGAAAGGCGTAGAGTGATAGGTTTTTCCAGCTGAAGGACAAAGCATCCACTTTCCAGGCTTTTTTGTGGGGAGTCCTTGTGCAAAATTTGACCAACTGGTAATTTAGGTGGGCGGCAAATAGATCTATGTCTGGGCTCCCCCATTTGCTTGTCAACATGTTGAAAATCCGTGGTTCCAGTTTCCACTCGTGCGGGTCCATGAGATTTCCGATTAGTCCGTCTGCCAGTGTATTCAATTTTCCTGTCCGGAATTGAGCTTGTAGGTGCACTTGGTAGCTCAAGGCCGTGTTCCACAATGCCATGGCTAGTATGCAGAGGGGGTGAGAATGTGTTCCCCCACTGCTTGTTTATGTACCACATAACCGCAGTGTTGTCCGTCTTTACCATTAGTTGTCCTGGAAGAATGCAGTCCTTGAAGGCTGTCACAGCATTCTGTACAGCTAACATTTCTTTTTGAATGATATGTAGGGGCATTTCATTTGGGTTCCATTTGCCATGAATGCACTTCCCTGCCAGGTGAGCCCCCCCATGCATAATCTGATGAATCTGTAGTTAGGATTTGGGTGGCAGGGGGTAGTGTGAATGGCAGTCCTTTGTTCTGGTGGCAGGCCTGTGCCCACCATAGGAACTTCATGCATAGGCAAGGTACGACAGGAATCACTGTTTCCAGGCTGGGAATGGAATCCTCTGCATCAGAATCCTCATAAGTAGGTATGGACAAATACAGGTCATTGGAAGAGTGAGAAGAAACAGAGTCCTGATCAGAAGATTCATAGTCAGGCTCAGGTCTAGGTCTCTTAGAAGGGTGGGGGTGGGGGGGTTGACTACCCCTGATTAGAGTAATTAGATCTTCAGCCATTTTGATAATTTGTTTTTTAGGCATAGGGACATGAACATGTGGCCTGGGCGTCATCTTTTTTTTTTTTTTTTACATAGATCGAGATTTACGCCTTAGTACTGAAAGTGGAGTTGGTTTAATATGCAAGTCTGTAGGCCTGAATACACCCTCAGAATTTGGTGCCTGCACAGTGGCTCCGGACCCATCCAAGGTAGAGACATCCACGGGTTCCATAGGTGAAGTATCTCACGGCATACCAGACTCCGAATGAGTCTCAGTAGAGGCCTGAGAGTCAGAAGTAGCAGGTATCAGGGGCTGCAAAAGCACCTCACTGAGTACCGGCGAACTGGCGACTGGCTTAAGAGAAGCGTCGTCAGCAGTTTTGAACCTAGACGGCCTGTCTCTGTCTTCATCTTTGCGTTTTTTCAAAATCCCGGTAGTCGGATGGATAACCGACGTCTTTTCTGGATAATTAAACAGAGAACCGAAAAATTTATAGTCAAAAATGTACAGACGACAGCGCTGATTAAATAAAGCACAAAACCGACAGCAAGGTACTTCGTGGTCAGGGCATAGGCAAGGAATACAGTACAGATGAAAACCTTTATGAGGTATTTGCTTTCCACAAGTAATGCAATTATTAACTTTTACTGACATCGGTAAGGAGCAAGAAAAAAAGTTTCCCCAACAGGGTACTTAGCTTTAAGTTGAAGACTTTGGTTGTGAAACTCGAAAATGAAAATTTCAGGAGTTGGCTGACCAGCACTTGCGAACTGCTTCTGCTTCGGGCACCGCACGGCAAGAAAGACTGATGTAATGACGTCGGTTGCATGTTTTATACCCCTGATGTAATGGAAGAAGGGACAGCAACTGACGCAGGACCAAAGACTTTGTTAATCAGGCCGACTGAGAACAACCTGCCAGCAGATTACCCAAAAGTAATGCCTGCAACAGTGAAACACGAAGAACATCACACACAGTAAGGAGGATTCTTCCTTAGTCACAAGTCCCTCCTCCCTGCATTATGACAAACAGGCTGGGCAGGTAATGGGAGTACCCAAACCTGCCCCACCCAAAGTCTGAATGGGAAAACATGTCTACGCTATCCTCATGCCCTCTCAGCCAAGAATAACCTCTCGCTCACTGAGCTCCAGAGCTATAACTAGGTCAACCGGCACAATGGGAAATCCCTAATAATCTCCTGCCAACCCAAACTTCTGACAAAAGACCTTCAGATTTCAGGAAAGAAAAGAATGCATTGCAGACTGAAAGACAGTTAAACTACTACTCTTGCTCATTGATCCAATTCCTAACATATCCACACACACTAAAGCAAATGATTTAAAGTTGCTGCAACGTAAGATTGCAGCTCCTTAAATAACTTCCAACACTGCACTCAATCCCAGCCAGCCATGCACTAATGACTTAATAGGACTGATTAGCTATGCTTTTACAGTGCTAACCACAACCCCCAACAGCTTGCGCCATGAGTAGCGGTCTTCTTCACTGCACCCTAACAACAACTTTGCAGAACTCCATTACAGAGATGCCCAGCTTGTTCTTTCTCCTCGAGATAAAGCACACTCATCCTCCCAGTCAATATAGTCAGACACTCAAGTCATTAAATGAATGTAGGTTGCCTGGGCAACAGTCAGGGGTTTAGTCTTCTACCCCATTAGGCTGGCTATGGAATCTTCTGCCCAAATGTGGAAAGTGTCTATGCCCATAACAAATAAGAGGAAAAATATATATAAATGTATGTCTGTGCACACATGCAAAAATCATACTTGCACAGATTTCATTCCTTTCCTTCTGGTAACAAATTGTGGGGCATCCTTAGTCTCCTCCAACCCAACAATACATTACACCCTCCAAAATAAAATACCCCAAAACAGCTGCCCAAGAGGTTAGCAATTATCCACAACATACCAGCTACCACAACAACTGAAAATTATTTCACCAGAACTTAAAATGGCAAGTAAGCATGTCAACCCAACCCTTACCCACAGTCCAGCAACAGTGTGTTTAACAGATCAGTAACCCCTCTTCCCAGTTTCAGTCAGCAAATAGTGATCACTCCCAAGATTAATATGCCTTGACAAGGTGTAAAATCACTGAGCTACTAAGAGAGACTGGAAACTCTATCCCTTTATTCTGCGCCTCACACTTTTGAGGGGAGAACTCTGGTCTCCCTTTCCATGCCATTAGAGACCCAACTGCCCTGGACCTCCCGTTTCTCCACAAGTCCAACATCAGCACCAGTACTATAATCTGGGTAATAAACAGTCACCAACAGATAAAACACTATGGAGAAATAGGTTTATAACCCAGTGCCTCCCAAATCACTAGAAAAAAACTTCCTCTGCCTGTAAGCAGTACAATTCGCTAACTTCCTTTAAACAAATAAATGACTGGATGGGTGTCCACAAACTTACTTCAGGACTGACTACACTGTCAAGGCAAGGAAAGAATGGTCATGAGACTCTGTAGTCAACTATGAATGAATGAATGAATGAAAATAACTATATAAAACAGTAACAAGCTAAGGCTGTGATCATCATGCTCTACTTGGTAAGGCTTAAATGTCAAGGATGTCACGACTTACAAGAGCCAGCTGCAAATCCATGTATCTGAAAATTAATCTTAGGGCTATATATCACCGACATGAAGAGAGTCACTCCCTACTCATACCAAATGGAGATTCAGAACAGCAAAATGAAATATAACTACAAATGAATAGGGGGTGAAGGCAAGATACTACTTCATAAGAAAAACAATGAAGTAAATTTTCTACTGTTCTTGTAAGTTTCCCTTTAAATATGTGAATGTAAGAGGGTTGGTGTACGTGCAGGGTTACTAAGAAATTAATGCTGCAAAAGGCATGAGAGCTGTTTAGTATGTGCAGATTATTGGGGCTGAGAGTTTGGCATGATGAGCGATTTATGTGCCAGAAGAGAATGGAAAAAGTATTAGCAAGAATATGAGGGACATGCTGACAGAGTGGGTGTACAACAGTGTAACAGTAATATGTGTGGTATGAATATGTGATGGTATGATTTAAGGGAAGATTGTTGGGGAGAAGAATAAGGAGAGAGGTTGCAGATGATGGAATTGATGCAGGGAAATGGGACTGGGAAAATGTAAGGATTAGATGTGCTAGAGGTAGAAAGGCACAGTATGGGATGTATTTCATAGAGAGACAGGTCAGTGATACAGGAGCTAAAAAACTGGAGTAATAAATACAGAATGGGTAGGGTTAAATAGGTGAGTGAGGAGTACGGCATAAGTTGCCATCACTAGGGTCAGGTAGTAAATATAAGGAAAGAAAGACGCTGAAAGTGCTTAAGTGCAGACTGATGATGTTTTATTGTGCCTGAGGTATGTATTTGTTTGCACAAAGTAGGAGTTCTGGGTGAGTAGTTCCTATAAAAGTAATGGTATGAGGGGTGCTGAAGAAATGGGAGTGGGAGGGAAGCATAGAGGGAAACAGCTCCCACAATAAAGAAAGAGTCTTACCGGTTATGCTGGCAGGGCAACAATTTTATGCAAGAGAAACAGTAGTCTAACACATGTACTGAAAACGCAAGGGTTATCCCACTGAAACTGCAATTACAGGAGAGATGTTTTGAAGGAGTAAAGTTCTAAAAAAAAAAAAAAAAAAAAAAAAATCTGCAGGTGAGTTAACATAGGTACATGCTAGGCTAACCACCACGAGACCTTTATAAGCCTGACTGAGCAAATCAACCCAATTGTGCCTCTGTTTATCAAGGGAGAGTATTACATTTCTAAAGGTTGTGTGGTTATGAGGAGGGAGGTATGTTACTGTCCACCTCTGCCAGACATGGAGGCCAAACCCAGGGTGAATTTCTGATTTCCCATCCACTGGTCAAGGTTACACTTAAATAGGATTATGGATAGACTTTGATAAACAGAGATGGGGAGCTTGTACAAAGCATGGGGATCTTCTGAGACATCTGTTTCGTCAACATGTCCTATTTAGGTCACAAGCAAAATTTAAATCTTTGGACATGGAAAAGGTGCATCACAGCTGAAGAGGATGCCTTGTATACCAGCTCTAAATTGCCTCTCAGTAAAGCTGAAGGAGACAGAGCAGACAGACACAGCCTTTAGGGTGATCTGTACAGGACAGTGTGTTTATAGCCTTGATTCTCCTAGTAAGGAACCTTTGTGGATGTTTCAACTATTGAATATGTCTGGTCAAGTACACGCTAAATGAGAGGTTGGCATGATGGTTAAGGTGTTTATCTCACAGATGCAAGGTGCAGGGTTTGATTCTCACAAATAGTAATTGGCTAGGTTTAAAATGGCCCAAAAGGGCAGTTAGCCTAGTATGAACCTATGAATCTATGAACCTATGAAGGTCTGAATAAAGTGTCACTATTACTTCTATGGACCTGGATGCCATACCCTTGTGTATAGGTTGGGTGACAAAGAATGATTTTCTTGCTACCTTGTCCACATACTGGTGAAAGGCCAGATTACGGTTTATATATGTTCCCAAATCCTAGACTACCAGGTCATCTCGTACAGGAGTCTTATCAATGGTGTAGATAGCCTGAATAGCAGTTTTCCCAAAACGCACTATAATGCATTTCTTCGCATTAAGTTTTAATCCATGAACTTGGCACCAGTAAAGTGTATGTGTTAGACTCACTTAGTAAGATGCTTGTGTCATGGGGGAATCAGAGAGCTCCCTGTCTACAATCATCTTAGTACTTGGTCAGCCAAAGACCCTTGATATAAGCATTTGCCTCCAGGAAATTGATGGCAAACAGCAGTCCGAGCACAGAACTCTGAGGTACCCCACTAGTGGCCAGTCACTTACCAGAGATGATCTCACCAATCCTGACTTCCTGGGTCTTGTCTATGAGCCAACTGGTAATCCAGCAAGTTATGTAGGGGTTTGTGTACGGTTTGGTGAGTTTGTCAACTATACCCAAGTGGGGTATACTGTATCAAATGCCTTAGTCAGGTCCAGGTAGCCAGTGTGCACAGTGTTCCCCTCATTCTTTGCCTTGGTGATCTTCTCAAAAGTCATCCACCAGGTTTGGTAGGCATGACCTTCCCTTGACAAAGCCAATCGGGGTTGTGTCCAGTGCTGAAGGTTGCCTGTCTTTGTTGATCATTTCCATGATACTTTGTTCTACAGCTTTCCATATTACACTAATCAGACTAATGGGTCTGTATTTTTCCAGTCAGTTGATGGTCCTTACTATGAAGTGGAATAACCATTGTACTCCTCCATTCCAGTAGTACAAAGCCAGTTTTGAGGCTGTAGTTTAAAAGTGACTCAGCCTGGATACAGCAAGTTTCAAGCTATTTAGGAGGCATCCCAGGATATTGTCTGGGCCCCACTGAGGCTGTGCATTTTTGGCTTTAGCAAGCATTGCCAGGAACCATTCGCTGCCAACAGTTGGGCATTCATGTTAGCTGTAGTTAAGGTCACGGGGGGGGGGGGCTGAGCTGAATTTGTCAACCAGAAGGATTTGCCATGTCACTCTGCTCATTGAAGGAGGCACCAATAACCACCAGTTTGGCATGCTGCTCTCAAACCAGACACCTTCCCTCCAATGTCAGAACATCAGTGTACAAATGTTGACAGTCAATACAAAAGTTTCAGGTCTTTCTTGCCACTCAAGACTACAAACCAAGCTTAGAGCTCTAGGCTAAGAGCACTAAACAACCCCACTGTCTCTAGTAGGGAATAAACAGGGGAACCGGAGGAAAGAGAGCAAGTAAAACTCAGGGAAATCCATCACGGGGAAAAGAAATAACATCTGCCCGTGCCAACTCCTAAATGAGACAGAGGGGAAGGAATGAGGGAAAAGACTACCGCAACAGTGAAGACACGACATCCATATTTGTAGTGTACACAACTGTGCACTGGTATGCGTCTCACTGCTGAAGTGAAAACTGCTATAGAGTATTCCCAAAGCTGAACAGATGGGGGGGGGGGTGGACTGAAGCTATGATGGAGGAGGACTTGTAGGGCTGCACAGTCAAAACCAGCTCTGAAAGGGGGTATCAAGTTGTAATGCTCAATGAAGATGTGGAAAGAAGACCATGTGGATGCTTCAAGAATTTCTCTGGTGGGTACTCCTCCTCCTCAAGATCACCCACAGGCCTTCTGCCCTGATCTTCATTAGTAACCTGAGAATGACAGGTATGAGACGGAATTCATATGGGACTTGTCTTTGGGAAAGAGACAGTATCCGTCTTCCAGGCCCAATTGTCTTTGGCCCTTGTGCAATTCTTTGGCAGTTGCTCATTTTTAGGCAAAAGGTCTATTTCTGGCACACCCCACTGACCTATGTTGGTGAATTTTTTTTTTTTTTTTAGTATTCATTCAATAGGATTTAAACAAGACCTGCTCAGGTGATCTGCCAGGTTGCTGTCCTCATCTGGTAAGTTTTGTGCTATCAGATGTAAACCCATTGTTTGTACCACTTCCAGTAGCTGCATGGTTAGGCAGCAGAGGGTAGGAATGAGAATCTCCCTGCTTGTTTATGTACTGCATGACTGTGGCATGGTTTGTACTTATTAACAGTGTCCCTAGTTTTCACAATTGCTCGAAAGCCATCATACCACTGTAAACAGACACCAACTCCTTTACAACGACGTGCTTTTGGAGTAGTGCTGTGCCCAACTGTCCTTAAAGACCTACTGAATGACAGACCCATGACATAGAGCAGTCTGTGGTCATATGATAGCCTCACAAAAAATGCCCAAGCAAAGGAAATAAGCCTCTGAAGTTACTAAAGTGGCACCTGACGGGGAAACTACCAATTCTTAAATACCTGGTTTCTTAAAGGAAAAAAATGTCCCTTTTAGGCAAACTTGTTCTAATCTTAAAAAGGGGATGAAAAGTACAGTTTTGTACCTACCATAAATGTAGATGTTAGAGTGCTCATACAACTGCAGTCATAACAGATGGGTTATCCTGCCTTCAGGCGGGTCCTCGGTCGGCCGAATTCCAAAGTCTAGGTCCGTCGTCGCTTCTTCCCTGACGTCAGTGGCAGCAGGGGGTATAAAAGAGGCAGCAGACACCATTTTCTTCAGTTTTTCTTGCCCCAGATGTCAGGTGCCCCTCACTACGAAGGCAATACAAAAAACTATGCAAAAATACCTTGGTAGATAAATAATAGTACTAGCGGTTAGCAAATACACCATATAGACATGCATCCAACTGATTGATGTACATGGAGTTATAAGTAACACCCTGGTATGTAGAGGGGATGGAGGGAGGGTAACCTGGACTGCAGCAGTATGAACACGCGAACATCTACATTTATGGTAGGTATAAAACTGTACTATGTTCATAGTGTTATACTGCTGCAGTCATCACACTTGGGTTGAATCCCAAAGCTATGGATGGGTGGCTGGTACTAAACTGGGTTAGGCGAAGCTAGGATGCCCTGCAGAACTGCAGTGGCAAATCCAGCTCTGGTTTTTGAGTATAAAGGAAGGTGGTAGTGCTTGGTGAAGGTGTGCACTGAACTCCAAGTAGCTGCCTCCAGAATGTTCTTGGTTGGAACCCCTCTGAGAACAGCTGAAGAGGTTGCTGTAGCCCTGGTGGAATGGGACCTAATATTAACAGGCACTGCTTTCCCATGGTGCAAGTAGCAAAAGCGGACACAATGTGCTATCCATTTGGAGATGGTCTGCTTTGAAATAGCCTTTCCTTGTGAACCTGCAGCATAGGAGACAAAGAGTTGGTCAGTTTTTCTAAAGGTCTTTGTCTTATCTAAATAGTAACAAAGCTGTCTGTGAATGTCTAAAGAGTGAAGGAGTCTTTCTCCTTTATTCTGGGGGTTTGGATAAAAGGTGGGTAAATGAATGGTCTGATTCAAAGCCACACTGGATAATACCTTTGGCATGAAGGTAGGGTTAAGTTCATAAAGATACTCTGTCCTGATGGAAAATGATGAAAGGTTGCACTGCCATAAGTGCCTGTAGTTCTGGGACCCTGCGTGCTGAGGTAATAGCCAGCAGCAGAGCTGTTTTCCATGACAAGTATTGTAGTTCTGCTGAGAAGGCTGGTTTGAAAGGAGGCAGTGTTAATTTTTCTAAAATGAAGTTGAGGTCCCAAGCTGGCGCTGGGGGTTTTCTTGGGGGTCTTATGTTCTTAGCCCCTCTGAGAAACTGCCTTAGTAAAGGGTGCGAGAAAATGGGAGGATCCGTATTATATTGGGCTGAAATAGCTGAAGCATGGATCTTAATGGAAGAGAAAGAAAGGCCTTTGTGTAGCATCTCAGTTAAGTATTGCAGTATTTGGGGAATGTTTGGTATCCCAGGATTTTGTCCTTAAACCTGGTTCCACGCACAAAATCTTTTCCATTTGTCTGAATAAGTTTTTCTGGTGCTCGGCCTCCTGGCCTCCAAAATGACATTCAGGACGTCCTTTGAGGGAAGTGTTGATTGATAATTCAAGGTATTCTCCTTGCAGCTAAATTTAGAGTTCTGAGCTGGCTGTGAAGGATCTGAGAGTTTTTCTGAGACAACAGAAGTGGGAATTGAGGCAAGATCCATGGAGGGCTGTGAGTCAAGTTCCTTAGCAATGGGTACCAGTGCTGGCGTGGCCAGTCCGGAGCAATGAGGATCACTTCTGGTCTGTCTGATTTGACTTTCAATAATACCTTGATCAATAGAGGTAGCGGCGGGAAGGCATAGACTGTCAATGCTGTCCAACTGAATGATAGGGCGTCCACTTTCCAGGCTAGGGAGTCATAAGTCCTTGTGCAAAATTTCTGTAGTTGGCAGTTGTTGGGGGAGGCAAACAGATCTATGTCTGGGCGTCCCCACCTTTGAGTTATAATTGAAAATACTTGTGGGTGTAGTCTCCACTCGTGAGGATCTGCCATATTTCTGCTTAATTTGTCTGCCAATAAGTTTTCCTTTCCTGGGATGAATTGTGCTTGTAGTTGTACTTGGTAAGTCAATGCAGTGTTCCACAAGGTCATTGCCTGTCTGCATAAAGGGTAGGAGTGCGTTCCTCCCTGTTTGTTTATGTACCACATGAGTGTGGTGTTGTTTGTCCTTATTAGTAGTTGTCCTATATGCAAGAGGTCCTTGAAGGCTGTCAGTGCATTTTGCACAGCTAGCATCTCCTTTTGGTTAATGTGAAGATGCATTTGTTTTGCAGACCATTTGCCCTGTATGCACTGTCCTGCCATGTGTGCTCCCCAGGCATAGTCTGAAGAATCTGCTGTCAGTTTGGTCGACTGGAGGTAAGACAAAAGGGAGACCCTTGTTTATTTGACATGCTTGAGCCCACCATAGGAATTCTTTTTGAAGGCAGGGAATGAGAGGTATACTTGATTTGAGGCTGTGCCTGTGTTGAGTCCATACACTTTTCAGGTACCATTGTAATTTCCTCATATGCAGCTTTGCATATGGGATTAGTTGAATGCAGGATGCCATGAACCCCAATGCCTGCAGGATTTTCCTTGCAGTGAGCCGGGTAAATGTTGCCATCTTTTTGAATTATTGAGTCAATTGTTTTTGTTTGTCTGGCGTGAGATAAGCCATCTGGGCAATTGTATTTAAGCTGGCACCCAGGAATATTATCTGTTGCGAGGGTATTAGCTTTGACTTCTTTTTGTTCACTGTGTACCCTAGGCAACTGAGTAGCTTTGTTACAAATGCCAGATGCTGTAATAGAGTGTCCTTGCTGTCCACTTGGATCAGGCAGTTGTCCAGATATGGGGCGTCCAAGGGGTGAGATGGAACAGGCTCCCGAGGCCCAGCACATTCGGTCTGGGAGGCCGTCAGAATTTCTGATTCAGCGGTAGTAAGGGGCTGCATAGGCACCTCGCTGAAAACCGGAGAACCGGCATCAAGCCTTGCTGAGGCCTCGGTATCTGGTTTTGGTCTTGGCCTTTCCTTATCCTTGCGTTTTTTAATCATAGTTGATGTCGGTTGCTCTGACAGCATGCTATAGTTAAACTTTCTGCCAAATTAATGTTGGGCAAATTCTGCCAGACGCTTAATTGTACGTTTGTTGAACCTAGCACAAAACCGACAACCAGAAACGTCGTGGTCTAGGCCTAGGCAAGGAATACAATAAGAATGAAAATCCTTATGAGGTATTTGCTTCCCACAAGAAATGCAATTATTAACTTTGTCTGACATCGGTCTGAGGCAAGAAAAGTTTCCCCAACAGGGTACTTAGCTTTAGAGAAGACTTCGGCTGAAATTCGATTAGAAAATCTAAGGAGCTAGCCGACCGGCACTTGCGAACTGCTTCTGCTTCGGGCACCGCGCGGCAAGAATGACTGAAGAAAATGGCGTTGGCTGCCTCTTTTATACCCCTGACGCACTGACGTCAGGGAAGAAGGGACGACAACCGACGCCGGACCAAGACTTTGGAATTCAGGCCGACTGCGGGACCGCCTGACAGCAGGATAACCCAAGTGTGATGACTGCAGCAGTATAACACGATGAACATCTGGCCACCCCTCTATTAAATTTGTGTTTGGATACTCCTTCTGGGCCCATCTCATTTGCTCACTCAACTGAGTTCAGTGAGAACATATTCTGACTTCAGGCACTCCTACTGTGTACAAAGAGAGCATTTGGGAAAGAGAACAAAAAAAAAATTTTAAACTTGTTTCCTGCATTTCCTGTTAAGTGATCTAGACTGTTTGTAGGCTTCTGCGCCCCCAAGTCCTTCTGTGTTGGAGGGAAGCCTTCTAGCTTACTTTTGTTTCTTATAACTAGCCAGTTTTCTAGTTTCAGCACTCAATTATGTTTCTTTGAACTCAGCACTTGTTCAAAACTCATTGTACGCACTACATAAGCTGCAAATTACTACAGCACTCAGCTTTCCTCACTTGTCTGGTGGAAAGCAGTTTTTAGAACTTAATAAATAAGCACTTATCCAGGCATGTCTAAGGGTCAGCTCCCAGTGGTTTCTCCTGTCTACCTGATGAATCTGGGCATCTTGGGGCAATGCAGCAATTGCTTCATGTACACAGACAACCCTCTTCTCCTACCACCCAACACTACAACCTGTGAGAGATGCAAAAGCCTTCGATACAATACCCCACTCGGGCATTATAGATAAGCACGCCAGCTTAAATATCAATCCCTATGTCACAAGATGGGTTGCAAACTGGCTCAAGGACAGAACCCACATGGTTAGAATTGCTGGATCCATGTCAGACTCGAAACCAGTTACAAGTGGCGTCGACAAGGCTCAGTCCTGGGACCTCTCTTGTTCGGTATATATTTCTCAGAGGTACAGCCAACACTGAAGGACTGTGGCTGACCATATTCGCAGATGACTGCAAACTGGGCACCATAATCGACTCTCCAGCCGACACAAGCATCCTCCAAAAGGGCCTCATAGAAACAGGCAACTGGTGCCAGAACCATGGCCTCAAGCTAAACGCCAAAAAGTGTATAGTCATCCCCTTTGGCAAAAACAAAGTGCCCACAAATTACCACATAGGAGGTAATCCATTAAGTACGGAAGAATTAATTAGGGACCTGGGGACCCAAATTGATAGCAATCTCATTTGACAACCACGTGGCCAAAGTGGTTAGAAAAACATTTTATAACGCCCACCTAATCATGAAAAGATTCACATCTAGATCAGGGGAGGTCTTCGTGCCTCTTTGTACTCAGTTATGGACCTGATGAGGAATGAGTAATGCCCCTTTTGGGATGTACCATACCAAGCACCTGCAGCAACTGGAAAGACCCCAAAAGTACCTCACCAAGAGGATCAAAGGGCTCAAACAGATGCCATATGCTGCCTGGTTAAAGAAACTCCAGCTCTACTCAGTGGCATACCGCCTGCTCAGAGGCGATCTGTGACAGCCATGTCCAACCACGAATTAATGGACATGCTGCACCTCAGAAAATCCAAATCCCATCGAGCTACGCGCTCGAGAGACTTGAACCTCAGCACTGAAATAAATAGGACATGCTGGAGGGACAGATTCACAACCCAGATGCTCCCTTCACTCTGGAATAAAATCCCAGTCCAGGTTAGGCAGAGTCCCTCATTGACTCTCTTCAAGAGGAATATTGATCAGTGGATGGAAGATCGTAGGTTTACCCCGGGTATCACTTCTGTGTCACTGTTAGACAGAGGCACAGTATACCAACCTCGAAAAAGGGCATAGCAAAATTAATTTAAAATGGGTGGCGAAAGCCAAACATACTCTGGCTAGGCTTATAAATGCCCCAGGGCAGATAGCCTAGTATGAACCTATGAATTCTTCAAGAAATATCTTGATGATTGGACGGGAAATGGGAAACTCACCCCGGGGATCACTTCTGTGGCTCTGCTCGAAAGGGGCACAGGAAAATAATTTTCTTGGGTGGCGAAAGCCAGGGTACATTTTTTAGCTAGACTTGTATGGGCCCTAGGGCCGATAGCCTAATACCTACATATGAAACTATATACATAAATATACATACACAGATATATATATATATATATATATATATATGTACACACAAAATTTTTTTTA